>NW_026864024.1:0-68620 GCF_026571515.1 Ruditapes philippinarum
ATTTCCCCCTTGATCAGCTTGAAAAAAATTATAGTGAACGGGTTTATAATTTCGTTCTGAAAAGCTTGTTATCATGTTTGTATTCTTTTTTTGAAAAAAAAGGGGCCTTAAAGGGTTTAAAAATTGCATGCTTCTTATGATCAAGGTGATTAATTTTTAAAAATTTAATTGACATTATTGCAACAAATGTCCCAAAACCCTTTTGTTAAAAAGCTCGGATTTGGCGATTTATCTTGCCTAATGTAAAATTATAAAATAATTTCCTTGATCTTAAAGAAAAAATTTTTAAAAATTTAATTTTAAATTTTTTTTGCATTTTGGAACTTTTTTAATTTTTAATTGTTTTAACAAAAATTACCAATTAAAAAATAATTTTTAAAAAATTGAGACGTTTTGATGCTAGTGTAATTGTTATTAATGTAATTTTGCAGGTGTGCATGGTTGTTTGGATGTTTTATATTTTTCCGTTTAAATATTTAAGCTATGTACAAAGTTCTAATTTTGTTAATGCTATTGGTTTTTTTCGAAATGATTTAAGGTATTTCTAAACTCGAATTCATTTTTATATTCGCGTATAAATTAAGTCATTTGAATTTTTTTAATTTCCCCTCCTGTTTGCTGTATGAATCAAAAATTCTTTTTTAATTTTGGGGAAAGGGAATTCGATTTCAAATTTGACCCAAAAATAAAAATAAAACCATGGCTATCTAGTATAGTCTTTTTTGGTACGCCCGTTTTTCGTGTGAAATGTCTTTTAAAAATCAGTATTTTTTTAAGCATTAAAAATGTCTGAAAAATCAGTGTTTTAGTTTTGCGATTTTTTTCCCCAGTTTTTTTAACTAGTTTTTCGCAAAATTAAAGGGGAAGCCCGTTTCCCTTTGTGCCGTAGGTTGTTGTCTTTTAAACGCAAAGTTTCGTGAAAAAATTTCTGTGTAAATTCTATATCCGGGCCTTATGGTGCCCAAATATAACCCAAAATTTAAAAGAACTAAACCAAACAGTGTAAAATAAGAAAAATTTTTTTTTAAAAAAGTAAATTCTGCGTTATTAAAAAAACGAAAAAAATTAAAAAATCAAACGTGCGTGCTGAGCAAAAATTTTTTTTCCCTCGCCCCTTCCCATTTAAAAAGGAAAATTTTAAACGGTTTTTTTAATTGTGTGTCATTAATTAAAAAAAAATCTTGGTTTTTTCCCTTTTAAAAGTTGCCCTTTGTTTTTGAGTATTTTTTTTAAAACCCCAAGTTACAAAAACCGACGTCATTTAACATTTGCTGAAAACTTTAGGGACTTGAAAACGACTTTTATTCTGAATTGAGAAAAAAATTTTTGTTCTTTGGGAAAAAATTACTCTATGTCGGTTTTTTTTTGTATTATTAAAACAAAGACATAAAAGCAGGTGAGTCTGGCCCCCCTGCTTGAGCCCTATCCAATTAAAAAATGGAATATTTTTTTTAAACCTTACACGATTTTACTCAGTATACATCGTTTTTGAACCGAAAAAATTTCTGGATCAGCAAAAAATTTTTATATAAAAAAATCTGTCTATTTTATCAAAACTTGTGGTAATTTTAAAGGGGGCCTTGCTTTTTCCCGATTAAGTCCTTAAGAAAAAAGATGGAGAATAAAAATACATCGTTACGATTTCCCTTTTTAAAACCAAATTTTTTTTGGAAATTTTTCTTTTGGACCGGAAGTTAAACCTATTCAAAAGTAAATTTTGTAGGTTTTTTCTAAAGTTTAAAAAGGTAATCCCAATAATTCTCGCTTTTTTAAATTTCCCTTTTTTAAATATGGGGGCAATAAAATTCCCTTCCCCCCAACTTTCGGAAATTCCCTGTTTAAAAAATTTTATACAGGTTTAAAAAAAAGGGGGAAAAATATCATATGAGGGTTTTTGCTTTCGTGTAATCTGTCATGCCCGGGGGATTTTTTTTTTTTGCAAAAAAAGCAGCCGTAACTTGTTTTTGTAAAAAATTTTATAAATTTTCCGGGGTTTCGGAACGACGGACATTCCTTATTCGTTTGAGCTGGTTTCCCCAAAAAATGTTTTTAAAATTGGTCAAGTAGGTCTTTAAATATCAAGAGATTCTGGTTGTCTATGACATTCTTATTTATTTTTTTTCAGGGTTTTCCAGAAATTACTAGGATTTTTCTTTGCTAGATCTTCTAGTCTTTTGCCCTCGTTAATTTTGAATTTCCGTTTCGCGATTTTTTTTTACTTTATTATATTTTGTTCGCGCGTGCACAAAGTTCCGTATATATACTATATCCAGATGTGTCCGACACGTGTAACTAATAAACAGCTAATTTAATGTGTGAACAACATGCTACCTGATTAAACGTCTCACGCTTTAATTTGATGGATATCTCTAAAAATATGTATTTTTCGGACAAAATAATCATAACAGAACAGGACATATGCTTTATTTCTGACTGGGGCATAATACCCATCATCTCAACATACATATAACATGTATATTTATTAGAATGGATGCACCAAGAAATCATGATATAATAAATTCAAGCAGTTTTCAATCAACAACCATAGCACACTTGCATAATTACATTAATAACAATTATCACTAGCATCAAAACTGTGTCAATTTTGTAATGAATTATTTTTAATTGGTACATTTATGTTAAAGTACAATTCTCAGTTAATAACCTTTTATTTTTTGGCGAATTTATAACATTATTTTAACCAAAATAGGATTTTTCATAAAAATAAATTTAGGGCCGATTTGACTAGTTGTTAGGCCTATTTGACTAGTTTTGGGGCCGATTTGACTAGTTTTGGGGCCGATTTGACTAGTTTTGGGGCCGATTTGACTTTTCAAAATTGTTGTGGGACCGATTTGACTAATTTTGAGGCCGAATTGACTAATTTTGGGGCCGATCTGACTTGGGGCCGATTTGACTAGTTTGCAATATTTGAATATTGGCAATTGGCAAGTCAAAATGAGCCGAATGCGTGTGCCTATTTAAAACTGAATCGATAATGTATATTACATTGTATTCAGCGAGGGCACCATTTTGCGTAAGAAAACTCACAAGTTTAAATGTCATCCCAGCCATTTACACACACCTTGTTGCATATTCTAATTGACAGGGCACACAGGGTTGGAAATATAGATAAAGCTAAAAAAAAAGACACGGCCGATTGTGGCCAAATTCCATTACCCACAAGAAAGAGAACGAGTAAGAAAGGCTTCATTTGAAAATGCGGATCATATGAAATCGAAAAACTTTGGTATTGGAGCCTAATTACCAATGGAGATAAGAGAAACAAGGAAACCGCTATATCCGGCGATGAGAGAGGCGAAACAACACGGCAAGCATGTCAATTGATCGGAAATAAATTATTCATAGAAGGGAAAAGAATTACCATACCATTAACCATTCTACAACTAGACACGAACCCTTAAAGCTTCGGGAATCAGACGTCACTAAATATTACTTTCATGGAACATTAATGACTTAAGACGCAAGATAAGGAATGAGTACAATCAAACTTTACTTTTACTATTCTTTTGTGAATGCGGAAAAATTTCAACATTGAACTATGTTAGCTTTCTTAGTGAAATATTCCGGGTAATAAAATCACATAATACTAAGAAATGTCGATTTAGTTCGGTATATAACTTTTTTACTATAAAATGTTTTAAAAACTATATTAAAAACTTGTAAAAAAGAATCAAAAAGGGAATATTGTGGGTTAAAAAATAAGTTCTGGTTTTATTTTCTATTTGAACAAGATGTAATATTTGTCTCTATTTCCACAATTTGTCAAAAAGTAAAAAAATTGTTGTTAGATTTTGTTTTTTTTTTGATAAATTAAAAATTGATATTCTTAAATACTTTTTTATAGAAAAAATGTTTATTTTTGGTGACTTCTAGTGTACTTCCAATTTTTGTTATTATTGTTTCGTAAATTTTAGATCGAAATGGTCCCTTTTTTTTCCCGATTTCATCCGCACGTGTATCAACCCCGGGGAAGTATTATATTAAAGTATAATTAAAAAAATATTTTATATTTTTTTTTCGATCGGAAATTCGAACGACAAGAAAAAAAATGCAAGAAAAATGAGTTATTGACGAAAATGTATTTACTCACCGTTTATTCTGAGGAAACCAAAACGCTTCTGGCAAAACCCAAGGGGGGCTTTTCCCCCAAGAAGATGAAAAGAGCTAAGAAAACACAGAAACATCACAATGAACAACGCCCGCAGAACAATATTAAAAAAGACCTGTAAATACACAAACAAATGATCCTTTCCAGCCTCCAGTTGCACCTTCGCAACGAGAAACAACAACAGATTGTAATTCAAAAAACGTCCAAGTCTCGAGCGGCAAGAAAACTTATGCGGATGTCGCAGCGAGCGAGGCAACAACAGACAATATACACACGACCCTCAAAATCCTGACTCAAGTAGTGACCCAGCTCATCAAATCGCAAGGAAATTAAAAGCGACAAAGGCGGTTCATTCGCACAAAACTCAAGGATTTATGGAAGAAGACCAAGAAAAGGCTCCAAAAAATAAAATCTTATCATCATGCAAATTGACTAACGATGATTACATATTCCTGGGTAAGGGATTTATGTTTTGCCCTTAAAATATCCGGGTCGACCTATAGTTTCCGCCTGTATTTCACCGACGGAGAATATTTCAAAATAAATGGATAGCATTAAAACCGTATATAGCATTAAAACCGTATATGTTCCGGCTCCCATCTTTTATTAAAGATACGGCGGATATAATTAAAAAATAAAATAAAAATGTGAAGTTGAAAAGCAAAGACTCTGTATTAGTTACACTGAATGTATCTTCACTTTATACATGTATTCCGCACTCTGACGGCATAAAAGCATGTGAATATTTTCTAAATGAAGGAACTAATTATCATAACTTACAAACACCAGTGCTCTCTAATCTTATAAGGATAGTTCTTGAAAATAACTTTTTCGATTTAAATAATTAGTTTTTCATGCAAAAGTGCGGTACTGCTATGGGATCATATATGACGCCAGCATATGCCTCCCTGTTCATGGGGAAACTGGAAAAGGACTTTATTGAGTCACGAAATACCAAACCGACGCTGTTGCTTCGTTTCCTGGATGACATTTTCCTAATCTGGGACGATACAGTACTCGCGAGGAATTCTTGATTTAAATGATTTTCATCCGACGATTAAGTTTACGAAAACCATTTCCAGTTCATATGTTGATTTTCGCGCTTCTAACATTTAGCGCGTCTTAACGCTATGTTTATATAACGAAAATGACGTCACGTCAAAATATATGCACGACCGTGCAAGACCATTTCTATGGAGTCGCAAAATTGGCATGGGTATGTGATGGAAGGCTTTTTTATATTTTTTTCAGATCAACTTAACTATCGATTTGCCACTGGAAAAAGCGGCAATAGTGTTTAAAAATGCTATAAGCGTTTTGTATTGTAATTGATTATGACTACCTGATTGTAAATTATTTAAAACAAATCAATAGAAACGTTTTATTAACGTTCATATTTAGAATTGATTTATCAAAAAAATCATTGAGCCAGTTCTCAAACCCACGACAGCACAGAAAGTATCGTTCTGTTATCTTTTATCAAGAGAGGACATGGCATTGAAGAAAAAGTAATCATTAGATTCGATATATTAGGTAAAAGGAATAAAGATTGAAATATTAAAAATAAATGATATACGTATTTTTCAAAGGAACTACAAAGAAAAAAATGATCTAAAAAAAACAAATTTATCACAACTTATATTAACTTTTATGGATTTAAAAAAAAACCCTGCTTTCATGTAGAATTACATATAAATAACACTATAGTACTACTCCTGACGCAAATGATAACATGACGCAAATTTTACTTTTGAAAAAGTGAAAAAGACCGTGCAATTGCTGTACTTAACTGAGGGACAACCAAGTCAAAATGTATAACGAGATAAATCGGGAAATGTTCCTAGGATCAAGGCGGAATCAAAAACATAACAAGGAAATAAACTTGTTTTTATGATTTACCTTTAATTTTCTCTATTTTATCGCCACATCTGCGTTGTTTGTGTCATGTGTAGCGTGTAAAAAGTCGCCCCGTACATTCAATCAGAGATGTTATATTTCCGATCCTTAAAGATCGTTCAGCACGACATTATTGTTGTGTTATGGTATTTTTAGTTTTCATTATTTGGCATTTTATAGTAGGGTGGTTCCAATATTCCTACTTGAATTATGTTGAACATTCATTCACAATTAAGTACAATTCCATTTCTTCATAATTATATGACAATAGGTGGAAATATATAAGCCAGAACATTTTTGTTCGACCGAGTAGTTAAGGTCGTTGACTTCAAACCACTTGCCTCTCACCGCTGTGGGTTCAATTCCCGACAGGTACTTTGGATTCATTCATGTGAGGAAGCTATCCAGCTAGCTTACGGAACGTCGGTGGTTCTACGCAGGTGCCCGGTCGTACCTGAAATAGTGCACGGCAGGGCACCTGAGGTATTCCTCCACCAGTAAAGCTGGAACGTCGCCGAATGACCTATACTGCGTCGGTGTGACGTAAAAACAAAAAAAAAACAAACAAATGAAATGTTTTAACAATTGGTACTTTATGAATGTGATTGGTTCATTTGTGCGCAAGTTTAATAGCTTATTGGTTTGACTTTGTTAGTGACAATCGCTTTTGCATGGAAGGGGCCAGAAAAACAGCATATCTTCGAGTAAATCGAAGTATGTTTCATTGCACGTATCTTCTGATTAATAAAAAACACGACTTATCTTCGTTATTCTATTGCAGATTGTGACATACTAAACTGTTTTTGATATTACGAAAATTAATTTTCTCAAAATCATATTTGAAATTGCTTGACTTCAAAGTCGGCATCATGTACGAATCTTAATTGCCAAACAATGTTAATCATACATGGTAACGTATTAATGGTTTATAAAATAGTAATATTAGGTCTACAGTAATAACATAAAATATGAAGATTAAGAGTATCTGTGCAACCATTTTGTTAAGGATTTTACGTTAATTTGGATTTTTTCAGGCGTAATTTTACAAAATCATGTTCGAGGTTCTTAAAAACCATGCGTTTTACAATACATTTTCAATAACATCAATGTTATAATACGTCAGATATCTAGAGCTGATATTTATCTTGCTTATATTCTGTCATTCATGTTAACCATTTAACGATTCTCATAAAATTCCTTTGTCAAACAGAAATGTTCAACTTTTACGTGCCTAACAATTACGGGACTCGCCCTCTTTAACCTTCTCTTTATTCTGCTTGATTTGTTGAACTATTTCAACTTGTAAATGGACATTGGTATTATTGGAATATCATATGTTATTTTGGTTTTGAGTGATATATGTGGATATATTACCTGTCAAGATTTTATATCACCCGAGCCGTATCCACATATATCACTCCAAAACCAAAATAATAATTTTATTACCATTCCCCTGCTGAGTTAAGACGATTTAAAATAAATAATTGCTACTTCAAATGAAACGTCCAAATAAGATTCCCTTTAGGGTACCCCTTCACCCCAACATGACGTCACATAAATACATGACGTAGTTTCTTTCGAACCTAACAAATGTAAACAAGAGAAAAGGAGTAGTCTGTTGAACGCACTTTTTTGGAATAAATATCAAGCTTTCACAAGGTCATATTTGTTTTCAATACTGATGAGAATATGTATCATTACTCTATTTTGGTAAATATTTATCATTTGACAGTTAAATAGTGCTTGTAAATCGGAATTTACATCGCGTAAAATCAAACCGTACGCGCATCGCCACAGCGCATGTTGTTTACAACGTGGGTCACTCAACGGGGAAATTTAGTGTGTATATTACCCGTCTGGCTCGGTAATATCAATTTCTTTCGGGGGATCAATATCCAATCAAAAAGGCGGAAAAAATCTGGAAGGGTATTAAAATTCTTTCACGAAAACAAAGAAGTATCCATGTCTTTAAAAATACATATTTTGAAATGTGGTTTTTTTTCACTTACAGATAACTTCTAAGTCATAATTTTGAAATTGTAATTGATATTTAGACGTTTTGAGTATCATAGAGTTCAATGAATACTTACTTTCATGAACGAATACTTTTAAAGTTATACTACAATCACAAAAAATGAAGCAAACATGAAAACAGGCGTGTCCCGTATCTGGCTGAAATGGCCTGTAAATGGTAAGATTAATTGTGGAATATTAATTTTATTTGAGTAATAGGAAATTTTGATTCCACGAATATCGGTGTAAACGCAAAATGTTGGAGTAACTGTTAGATAGATGGTGAGCAGTTTTGGTGAAAACTAACTAGTATTTGTCCTTAAATGAATATATTCTGAAAACATTTTTAACATTTTTATAGATGTTTTACATAAATGGGATATGACTATTTATGCATCTGCATATAAAATATTTTATCTAGATACTTTATATCTGTTTAAACAAAAATACTGTACAGTGTTTAGCAGTTCAATTATAAGATAATAGTAATAAGATTGATGTTTTCCGTTTATGACCAGAGCGAAAGAAAATTATAAAACAGTGGTTTTCTCAATAAAAGTGATATTTCTATTATTTCTATGTAAAAATAATATTTGTTTTTATTCCTACTTTTGTTATTGTTTACAATAACTTAGATTTATATGCAAATGTAGCAATTTTATTGAACTTCTTAGACAATAAAAAAGAGATTTTATACTCAATTTTTTACCATTTTCTGTTCAATTGTTTAAATATTGTTAATATGGGCCAATCTTGCAAAAAGAATATCTGCTATTTTAAAAAAAAAATAGATATAAGTTAATCCTAAATCATTATAAATATTATTCGAAGTATTTAGATTTCTTTCTCTCAATCCATGGCATCTGGAAAATTGGGTCATGAAGTTACGGACAATTGAAAAGTCATTTACAAGTTCTTATTAAATTATCAATATATGAGATGACGTTAATTATTTCAAATTAGAACAGTTGAATAATAAATAAGTAGGCACTATCAAGAACTACTCGTATCAGTAATTTTCACATTCTCTTACTCGTCCATTGTATTGATCTGCGGATTTTGTAAGGCTACTCATTTTATTTACTGAATTGGTATCGCTACTTATTTACGGAATGCCGTTAGGGCCATTGCCTATGAATGTGTTGATCTGAAACGCGATAGTCGATAGTACGATGATGAAAACGCGAAATCACGAAACTACGATGGTGAAAATGCGAAAGCACGATGATGAAAACGCGAAAGTACGATGATGAAAACGCGACAGTACGATACTACGATGATGAAAGCGCGATAAACTATCGTGTTTTCACCATCGTACTGTCGCGTTTTCACCATCGTAGTTTCGTGATTTCGCGTTTTCATCATCGTACTGTCGTGTTTTCATCATCGTACTATCGCGTTTTCACCATCGTACTATCGCGTTTTCACCATCGTACTATCGCGTTTTCATCATCGTACTGTCGTGTTTTCATCATCGTACTATCGCGTTTTCACCATCGTACTGTCGTGATTTCATCATCGTACTATCGCGTTTTCATCATCGTACTTTCGCGTTTTCACCATCGTAGTTTCGTGATTTCGTGTTTTCACCATCGTACTATCGACTATCGCGTTTCAGATTAACACATTCATAGGCGATGGCCCTTACGGCATTCCAGAATGCCGTTAGGGCCATCGCCAATGAATGGTTTGATCTGAAACTCGATACTCGACAGTACGATGATGAAAACGCGAAATCACGAAACTACGATGGTGAAAACGCGACAGTACGATGGTGAAAACACGATAGTTTATCGCGTTTTCATCATCGTAGTATCGTACTGTCGCGATTTCATCATCGTACTATCGCGTTTTCATCATCGTGCTTTCGCGTTTTCACCATCGTAGTTTCGTGATTTCGCGTTTTCACCATCGTACTATCGACTATCGCGTTTTAGATCAACACATTTATAGGCGATGGCCCTAACGGCATTCCGTACTTATTACATTACTATTTCTTAAGCTTTCTTAAGCTAGCTGGATAGCTTCCTCACATGAATGAATCAAAAGTCCCTGTCGAGATTCGAACAAACAGCGGTGAGAGGCAAGTGGTTTGAATAGATAAATACAGAATCCCTAAAGAAAGCCCAACACGGCAAAATTGAAAATGTTGCAGGCTCGGTTTGATTGAGCATGTTCATGGACGGTACTGGAAAGTGCAAGTTACCGTCCACGCCCCCTAGCACCGGCTTAAGCAGAATTCAACATTTAAACATGAAATAGTAAAATTTTGAATTTAGAAACATACGCAGATGTGTTCATACGGCGGTTATCATGGAAATCATAAATGTGACACTTCAGTGCCATTCCATGAAAAGCGGCGTATGAAAAGCGTGTGCCCTAAACGAGAAAACAATGGGCGAAACTAAATAAAATGGAATTTAGAATTTAGAAGTCAACCACCTTAACCATTCGGCCACGGACGCCCCTTAACATGATTTTAATGTTGTATATGATAGTAAATAAATACGATTGTTTCATAACATACAGAGTATGTTTCATATATTAAGAAATATAACTTAAAGCAATTTTGTATTTCAGTATTTTTTATATTTCTTCTTTTATGATTGGCCAGATTTCGACTTTTTTCTTATTTTGATATTAGATCTGAAATTAAGAAATACTTAAAGTTTTATGCATAATTTTTTCTATGATTGTGTATATTCGGATATTTATGGAAGCTTATCAGTGCCCCCACTTATCTAGAAGTTTCACGTCATGTCAATTTGTTTCTTCTCGTTTTGACCAAAAACATTCATGCCATGAAGACGTTTTGATTAATACATAATACATAAAACATTCCATGAAGACGTTATGATGTAATACATAATAAGTACAAGTTTTTAATCAGTGCAAAAAAACTTTATTGAATTACGTGAGCTATTTGTAAATGCGAGTAACGTTTTTGCGTCTTACTAAATATTTCAGCAAAGTCATGAAATCAAGAAGTTTCGACAGTTTTTTTAGTCGAAGAGACAAAAGCTTCAAGCATATCGAGAAAAAATCAGTTGCAATGCCTAAAAGCTTCTCATCTTTGTTAGTAAATTTTACTTATCAATGCGAATAAAAATTCGTCGACTTAGCGCAAAACATCTCACAAACTGTAGGCCCTGATACGCTTCCGTAGATATTGTAACAACTTTAAATGATTATCATTTGAAATCGGCATGGTAAACTTTCTTTTTATTGTTTCATAAATGTTTAGATTTGTATACAGATAAATATTATTAAATAATATGTTGATGCCCCTATTTTACATGACAAAATCAAACAGGTTTTCTCACTTCTTATTTGACATAAAACAAAAAGCTCTGCGGTATTTTCTGATCTGTGCAATCTAAATCGTACTGTATACCTGTATGTATTTTCCTGTATAAGTTTATCTTTATGTCTTGCAAGGCACCAGAGTTTGATACATACGGAATTTTGCATAACTAGAGTTGCATCAAAAAATCATTTGTGTTCATTTTTTATGACAGCCAAACTTTATCCTTGCATATCATGGCCACTTCCTTAAAGACACTTGAAATTTTTTTTTTAAAAAGTTGCCTCAACTGGGATTTGAACTCCAGACCTGTCACACACTAAACGAGCGCGTTACCCCTGCACCTCGGAGAATTTTATAAATAATGCCTGAATAAAATCTAGTGATTCTAAATTTAGAACTTCCATTGCCTTTCGGGTTTGTGATCCTTATTAATTTCGAGGTATTTTGTTCAGGATAAACCTGTTGTTTAAACGGAAGTAAATAATTTGGCGAAAATCTTCAGTTCGACATGTAGAATCTATATATTCCACTACTCGGCAGTCAGATTAATTTTTGTAGTATTTGGTAATCGACATCGCTAAAAATAGCATTTTTATTGATTAAAATCATATTCACCCTCAATTATTCACAATTATATAAGCCAACGCTACTTTTAAACTTTGAATGCGTGTAATCTTGTAACAAAATAAAAATATTTCTTTCTTTTAAATCGCTAGTTTTAAGCTGTTTTGATAACTACTTGTTGTTAGGTTTGTCGTGAAACTTCTGTGTCAGAGATTGAATGTCAGCTTTGTATTTACTAATCTTCGATCAGAAAATACAACAATCTGTTCCTAGACATTTGTCATTGGTTTTATTTGTAGTTATTAAATTACCATGGTTCTTTATTAGTACTTTTCAACTAAGAAACAAAAGTTATACTTCAATTATCAATATTTTTCAAACAAGATGGTAAACTTTTGTAATGTTTTGTATTTATGTCCAGACGTTATAAATATCTTTTGAGAAAGTGTTAATTATACATCTAATACCTTAAATCACTACTTTTTTACATGGTTCTTAGTGTTAGTTAGAGAGAAGTACCTTTAATATTACTATGTTCGACTTCCTAATCGGAAATTTGACGGAAAGGGCCGGAAAGATTCCGTTGGAATTCGGAATGCGTTCGTTTTATCACCATATTTCTACTGTTTGTATTCAGTGGTGTCATATAGATATTATCTAAAGGTATGTTAGTTATGTGTAAAAAAACTATTAATTAATATTTCATTGGAATTGCTCTCGGTTTTTAATTGAAGTTAGCTAATTATCTTTGATTGATGACATATTCAGTTATTCATCCTTCAATTTAATTTTGCGCGTCATGATTTCCTAATAAATGACAGCTGAAACCCATTGCAGCTTGATTCATTTTAAAGAGCTACACAGAAAGACAATGGAGAATAGTATTGTTATGATATGGTTTTTCTTAATGCTACAATCCGGGCTTAATAGAGGTCTAGACAAGTTTAAGTTCGTAATGGATGATACGTTGCAAGGTTTTAAATGTTTGGATGAGAAAAAAACATTTGAGATGGTAAGCGGTAAATCAGCATGTGCACTCAGATGTTGGATGGACATTGCTTGTTCTAGTATGATGTACTATCCTGATACGGCCAAGTGTACGGGATGTACTTCCTTCACCGGAGTAACTGATCCTTCACAGAGCAATTCACTCTTCTACAAACGTAAATGTAAGTTTTTTTCTTCATTTATTTCATTTGTCTTACCTGCATAAGAAGCTACAAACTTAGAATCAAAATTAAATCATATTTTCTTTGACTCGTCAATTTCTGCTTATATAACAGAATTCTTCTTCCTTCACATACAAAATGTACAGGGGTTTCCACCTGTCAAAATAAAAAATAAAAAAAATTAAAAAAATAAAAATAAAAACATACCCATCAGGGCCAAGAGCAACCAACTTTAATATTATTGCATAGTACAGGCTGGTTCCAGAAAGGGTTCTGAGACTATTTAAATGAGCTTGTAACCTCTTCCAGCAAAACCAAGATCAAATAAATTCGTATAAAATAAAGGCGTAAAAACTCTTAGCAGAGTATCGGAAAGTGAGTATTTGAGGAAATTCTCACATTTGACATCATTTGAAAAAAAAAATCATTTACTGAAAATTTCACACATTATATTGGTGATAGCTTTGATAATCCATCAGCAAAACAAAACAAAATGAAGCATTAGTTAAGCATCCTTTTGTGTAAGCGCACAATTCCATATGAATTTAATTTCATTTTGCACAGTTGAAATTGTGTTATGATTTAAAATTGAGCCGTGTCACGACAAAACCAACATAATGGGTTTGCGACCAGCATGGATCAAGACCAGCCTGCGCATTCGCGCAGTCTGATCAGGATCCATGCTGTTCGCTTACAGACCCTATAACAAGTAAAGAAACTGATAGCGAACAGTATGGATCCTGATCAGATTGCGCGGATGCGCAAGCTGGTCTGGATCCATGCTGGTCGCAAACGCAATATGTTGGTTTTGTCATGACGCGGCTCAATTGTTTTTAATACCGCGGTAGAATCCGTCTTGATACTAAAACTTTAAAGGTCAAGTCTGCTATTTTGAAATGTTTTTGATATTGTTGTAGTTGTTGTTCTTGCTAATGCTCACGAGGGATCTCTCCTTCTTTTAAAATTAACATAATCATATCAATAGGGGGTTTCTTTTCCTAATTTTATCGTAAAATGTTCACTTGAATAAGAACATATGTACTGACAGAGTTCTGTCACGGAATATGAGATAAAGAAAAATGTCAACTTTACCCAGAGTTCGAATTTATTCTACGACCGTCCGTCGAAAATATTTGGGTTTATTGCAAAAATCATTATAAAGTTTAGTTGATGCACTATTAATTTATTCCTTGTTCAATTAAGACCAATACCTTGGTTGCTATGGCACTAACCCAAGAATTCTGATAGACATCGATAATAGCGAATCTTCAAGTCTAACAACAGAATGGTGTGTTACACATTGTCGTAATATGGATGCATCGTTTTCATTAACGGAGGTAAGTTGTAAACACGTTTCCCATTTTCTCCTATTTAACACAGAAGAACCAAAAGTATGTGTTATTTAAGAAATAATATATCCCAAACAGTGATTTTATCGCTCAATAAAATCACTGTTTGGAGTTAGAAATCATATCACGGGCGCATAGAGCGCATCCGAACGATAAACAGTCATTTAATCAAGCGATAAAATCAGCGATTTGGATATATTATTTCGATTTAAACACGACATTAACAAATGAATGCTGCCGTACCTGATATAAAGCTAAATTGCGCCTGATTTGGTTATTCTATGTTCAAGAGGAAAAATGCGGGTTGTGTTAAAATATGCAATAAAATCACTGTTGACGTTCTATATTTACACATGTGACGTAACCATATAGACATGTGACGTATCCCCTTAAAAATCAGTCGTATATTAGCATAATATCAGGTAAAGCAGCATTTATTTGTTGATGCTACGTTAGAATCGGAATCTGTGATTTTATCGCTTGATTAAATCACTGTTTGTCGTTCGGAGGCGCATCATTATAAAGCCCGGGCTACGCCCTCGTGATATAATTCACTGTTTGGGATATATTATTTCTTAAGAAATGAAATCACTGTTTCTGAATTCCGCTGGAACACATGTGACTAAAACCGTGGGCAGTAACAATTGTTTTTTTATCAAACAATGTACATGTGTTGACATATCTAATTCAGTATATGTTTTTTTTTCATTTGTATTGAAAAACGGTTAATCAATATTATCACCATGACATTTTTCACGGATGCAATTTAACTAACAATTACAAACTTTGTTCTGCAATGTAATAACGTAAGGAACTTTTAATTTCTGTCGTTAGCTGAAAGTTTTGTATCAACCATTTGTTTTCATGATAAATGAAGCCTAAATTGGTTTGAGTACTGCTACGCTCTAATTTTGCCCTGCCCTATGATATTTCAAGTCCTTAACTTTCCGATCATAACTGCAGGGAAAACAGAATCCATAAGGAATGCTTAAAATCGTCAACATTGAAAATGTTGCAGGTTAGTTTAAATTGAGCCAATACAGTGTTTCTGCCTTTTTCATATCCATTAGATGTTTCCCTTTACTTTATTTGTTCACGTGTCATTGATTTATATACGTGCATACTGTTAACTTTGCCATGTCGAAATAAGGAAAATGTTATGCTCATTAAGCATGCACGAATGAGTTATTATAATGATTAGTATTAGTTTGCTTATTAGTACGTATTTACAAAATCAATTAATTATGTAAATACGTACTTATAATTTTAACAAGCTTAGTGTTCTAAATTATTTTTATAAACGAATACGAATTTTATTAAGCATAAAACAAAATACATTGCTTATAGCCAATTAACAATGATACACATATACAGTGAGAAAAATAGCAGTTTACAATTATACACAAGTTTTCTGAAGAATACAAGTTAATATGGGAACAAATTAGACTTGTACTTATCAAGAATAAAGTTTTTCAGAAAAAAATATCAGATTAAGATATACGTTTATGATTTGCCCAATACAAAAATTTAGCTAAGGCACATATAGTTTTCTTTGAGTCTGAAGACAAGATACTATCTAATTTATTCATAGTAGGCCAATGGCAGTAGTATTTTTTAAAATATTTTGTTCGAAGATCTCGGTAGTTGGGACACACAAGGAGAAAGTGGTATTCACTCTCTATTTGCTTCATATTGCATGATTTACATAATCGCTGTTCTCTAGGAATGTTTTCGTATCTACCAGTTTCTATAAATAAATTATGGGAAGAAGTTCGAAATCTAGTTAAAGCAGTTCTGTATTTACTTTCTTGGACATAATCTAAATACTTTTCCATTTCAAAAGAATGTTTAAATATACAATATGTTTGTAATCTTGGTGAATTATTGATAGATGCATACCAACTTTGTAGAAAGGTGTCAATTAATCTTTGTTTGATAGTATTATATGGTATATCTACAGTAGAATCCCTACTAAAGACCACCTCGGATTTAAGACCACCCCGCTTTTAAGACCAGTTTTAAAAAGAACGGATTTTTTTGTTCTTTATGTCAATGGTTACATGATCCAGAATTAAGACCACCTCACTTATCCACATTTAAGACCACCAAATTCAGTCCCAATTCCTTATTTTGTTCTTTATTTGACCTCACTATTGAGACCACTGATATTAAAATCAACACCTTCCTAGATCTTAAATGTGTTGTTATTATCTGCTTGATTGCTCTTAGGCATGACACTTGATTACACAAGGTGTCAAAAGCTGTTATTTATGGGATATTTAATGAAAAAAGGTGAGAATGTTAATTTCATAGTGGTTTAATGTTGCTTTATGCACATTTGTTTTGTGAAGAAAAAGTCTGATATGAAATGTGAATTATGTACCTCATACAATAATTATTATTTAAATCAGAACAAAGAAAATTTGATATTAAATTTCTTCAGAAATATGTTTTCTTCCCATCAGATGTAACATTATAAAATATATACTTTTATATTGTATTTGCAGGTTAAGATACATATTGTTTGTTCATACAAAATGACTAAAATAGGCCCTGGTCATATCGTGTGTAAGCAATGATAAGAATATCCACAATTAAGACCATCCCGCAATTAAGACCACTTTGGTCCAGTCCCGTTGGTGGTCTTAATTAATTGAGGGTTTTTATATCAAACTGATTGTCCCAAATATATGAAAAGCCAAGACTTGACAAGGTGTCTTTGGTAAAAGAAGCCCATTTTTTTCCGTTATAATTTCGACCAACATCTGTGTCTGACTTAAGAAGTAAATACGTTTTCTTAACAAGTGATGCATCATTAAGTTTAAGTATTTTTGACCAATATCTTATCATGTTAAGTTTTCTTGTAATATGTAACGGGTAACGACCAAGCTCTCCATAAAGTGCTGACAAGTTTTTTTAACCCCTAAGACTCTCCGCAAAAATTTAGTATGAATAACTTCTATATCTTTAGCATCGTGCTTTCCCCATATCTCCGAATTATAATTCAAAATGGAACCGACTAGAGAATCAAACAATTTACATTTCTGATATGTTGGCAGTTCTATATTTTAAATACTTTAAACAGGTTATGTAAAGCAAATGAGGCACGTTGAGCTATTCTGTTTTGAGTTCTAAACCAATTGCCATTTTTAAAGAGGGTAATTCCAAGGTATTTAAATGGTTCTACAAGTTCGATTGGTGTGTTGTAACAGTTAGCCGATTTACCGCAGTAAATGTGTTACGATTCGTTTGAAATACTGCAATCCTATTGGACAAAAATAATTTCAAACACTAAGACATGTTTATTAAGGGGGCAGGGGACATATTCGAATGATGACCCCGGTCAAATTTTTTTAATAACTCAGACATGGTGTTTTGAAGGTACTGATAACTTCTGATATTTCTCTGTCAATGTAATTCTTTCTTGTTTGTGTGTAGGAAATGAGATATATTTTTGGGTTTTTACCCGAAACTACGCATTTTGGTAGCTTTGTATGTATTTCTGACTCTCCGAATGGAGGTGAAAAAGTTAAAAATCAAGCTTTGACAGTTGGCGCCAAACAAGTAAGAAATTTCAGATAAATTTTGTGAAAAATCTAAACGTATGACAGACACTTTATTTGTCATTTCTGAAAATGCCATAGCTTGCACTGCGTGTTACTGATATTTTTAAAGGAATCGGGCGGATTCTGGAGTATGCTGCACCTTCATGAAGATTGCCTATATTGGTACATTTTAGGTGTGATTTTGGCTGGGTGGGGGTAAATATAAATTGCTGTCAGTCATTTTTTGAAGGAGCAATGCATGCAAACTATTATTTTCTTCAATGTATGTCATATATCATTGAATAATGCTGTGCAACTGGTTATCTGCCTGTGAAACAGATTTTGAAATATTTGGAATTGTGTTTCTGGTCACACTGAAATACAAAATTTTTCATTTTTAGGTCCCCTGCCCCCTTAATATTATTGTGAAACATATGAACCAGAAAATATTCACAGATTATAAAACATTCTGTATTCTTGCATCAATTATTTTGTTAATAGAAAGATATTATAAATAAAACGTTATTGTTATTTTAGTATAGTTACCAATGTTTTTGCGGTGCAAGTGTAAATTTCACCATCGCTGAGAAGGTTCCCGAGTCCAACTGCAGCTATTACTGTTCCGGTAATGCGAGTCAGATATGTGGGGGCGCATACATAGGATCTCTTTACCGGAGTGGAGTTTAGAAAGGTAATACAAGATGTTTGTGTTACTGTTTAATTATAAATGCTGTATATGTTTTATCTGCATTTGCGTTTTAAATTGATTTTACTGAAACCTAAGTGTGTGTATTTCCCAACTGGTTGTGCATATTTTCCAAAAGCACAAATATTTATGATAATTTGTTCCAGTAAAAAATGTTGCAATGCTGCAAATATAAAAAAATAATACATATTTTATCAAAGATCTATTACTTTTATATTATATGTCCATAAACTTTCAAAGACAATTCAAATTATCTGAAACCCTGCATATAAATGCTGAGGTGCATTTGAGACACGATGCAAGCATATTAATAGAGCTAATACACAGACTAGAGTCCCCGAAGTGAATAGACAATATATGATACAGGACCCGCTCTTATATAACATCTTGTACTCTGATGAGTTACTTTCTAACAGAAAGTAGCAATTGTAAGTATATTCTTTATTTAATTTCAAGTCTTCACTATACAGTTGTTTTTATATTCCAGATATAGAACGTGGCCTGCAATACCAGATCACTAGCTGTATATACCCTTTTTGTGGGAGTGAAAGCAATATTGACTTAGCATTACCTTAGTGTTGAGACTTTTCACTTGATAAAGATAGAAACGAACAATATTAGTGCAATACTTTCTATGTTATATTTTTTTTAGAAATTATATCACTTAACTATTACTTTGTGTGAACTGCAGCACAACTTTTTGAAAAAAATCAATGAGAATCCGATTTCCAATTTTATTTTGCATGACACATAATACAATGTCTATAGCAAACTCATTTCTTTATCTTTTATCAACAATACACAAATATTAAGGTAAGAAAGTAAAATGAAACACATAATTTCTTAAAGCCAAAATCCTTTCAAATGAAAAACAATTTTTTGTTGACCTTTGTGTTAATAATTTATTGAGTGTGTGGCAGTTTCCTGTAATTTTTTAAAATTATTTCAGAATCGGTCATTTGATCAATCAGATATGGCTCATTGACAAAGATCAAAGCAACAAATGTCAAGCTCTGTATAAATTGACATTTCAAATACAATTTATTTTTCTAAAGATTACCTACCTCCCCCTACTTGTTCATAGAAATTATGTGTAGTTTCTGTTTGAAGTATGCTACAAAACCTGTGCCCATTTGCCATCACAGGAAAGTGACTGTCAAATACCACCGAATGTTGGGCCTCATCCTTGCAAAACATTTAACATTTATACAAAACGATGTAAAATGTCTACACTATGTTTCCGATACATTTTATTTAGGCAAAGCTTGTACGCTTTTAAAAATTGTACTTATCACAAAATAATTTTGGCATTGAATTTTAATGTGTGAGTGTCCCTAAGAGTTGCTCGCTAGAAACTGATTTTCGAATATGAAAACCCCGATTAAATACAGCTCGAATCATTCGAGCGAACAATGAATGTACATAAAACCGGTTTTGTATTAAAAACGCTAGTACAAAGGTACTCATCTATACGTTGTAACGATGAGTACCAAATATTTTATTTGGTACTTTTAACGACTCTAAATCGGTTAATGTAAATTATTATTATCAAATTATTTCATGATGTTAAGTCCGAACAGAACAGAACAGAACAGAACAATATTTTACTATCTCAAATCAATAGACATATGAGATTACAGAGTAAATGCAAATTTCAAAAACATGTCATGCGGTGTATGCAAAATGTATTATAAAGCGATATTTTCAGTAAATTTAAATATTCAGGTACTATAATAAGTACATTGGAGAGGGGAGTGGGGGCGGGGGGGGAGGGGTCTGATGCGAGAATTATTCCAAAAGGTGAAGTCGTAGATTTATACAGGTGTGGTATGAATCTTAAAACAGACTATAGACAGTTGTAGGTGTATTGACATTCGTGTCTATTTCAGTCTTAATCTGATTGGTTCAAATTTGTTGACCTTGAATTAGATCGTGCGAATTGTGACAAAGTTAAAATGTGTCGCGCTACTAGAAAGTATGTGTTTATTTACTATTCTAACACTCACGTGATTTTGTCACTATAGACAAAGAAGGAAAAAACTGGTGTTAAACTGCCAATAAAACTGGTTAGGGACTACTTGTATATGCGCTATTATGTTTTCACCCTCGATTGTATAGTTTACAAAGCATTTTAAAGCAACAATAAAAATCATTTTTATTTATATTTTCAGTTCGTATAATGTTTTCTTTTCATACAATAACGAAATAATATCTCACGTACACTAACGCCACATATAAGATCCATATCAGTTAATAAATATTTTAACAAAACGGCGCCAATCCGTAAGCAGCATAATGACGTCATTCTAAGTAAACAACTCATTAATATATTTCATACTTACAAGAATGATAAATGGGGCACTGACGTAAACACAATACGACGTAAGTTTTTATTGTTGAAAACTTGATAAAATAACGTTTTTTTTCTTATTATTTCTTTTGTTTGATAATTTCTATATCTTCACAACAGTAGGGTGCGAAAATCGAACAGCGTTATACGAAATCGGCACCGGAAGTTATTTCCGCTTGAAAAATAACATTAGTGATTTTCCTTATTTTATCGTGTTAGAATCGAAATAACATCGGCCTGAGAGGTATATATCGGCTATTTAACACCGGTTTTGTCGTTTTGATGCGAAAAAATTAACCACTACGGCCTTCGTGGTCAATTCCTACGCATCAGGCCGATGTTATTTCTTAAGTACAAACAAAAACAAACATGGATTAATGTGCATACTTGTCAAAAGAGAAAATGTATTTTGCGTAAAACTAATTGTTTAACCCTTTTGCTTATGATATTAATTTATTAATTTGTGTTGCGTTTTTAGACTTAGGGTAGGGAATGTGGTTGGGAACATAATATTAATTTGATTTGCAATGTAGAATCGGGTCACTAGTATATATTGCGTTATTATACAGTTTGCATTTTATGGCATTAATATACCTTCTATATAGAATATTAAACATGACAACAATAGTCAGCGTGAAGCAAACATGAAGTCTTAATTTGAGCACATAATGGCAATAAACGGAATTTCGAAAAATATAACTAAACATTATTTTTGCCTGACAAAAATTATATTGCATGATTTGTTACAAACATTACCTCCGTATTGTTTCAATTATTATTTTAATGAATTTGCAAAGTTTTTGTAATTGCATAGAACTTGAATTCGTTGATAACATTTTAAATTTTATGATGTTTGGATTCCTATAATAATATCTTTTAATATATTTTTTTATGTAGTCAGCAAAAAAGGTACATTTCAAAAGATAATGGAGTTCATCTCCTATGTCATTTAAACTACAAAGAGAACATTACCTCTCAGAAATATCTGTACCTTCCCATCTGCCGATTTCTATCGAGGAAAAAATGGTTTCCTGTTCTAAATTTAATCATATTTATAAAATCTCCCTTATCAAGAGTCAATAAATAATTTTCAAGACATTTTCTTTGTATACAGAATAGTTTCTCCCTTTGCTTGAATTTTGTAAAGTTTCATGCCACATTTGATAATTCTGATCTAAAAGTACCTTTTTTTATAGCAGATTTGATCGTTTTGCTCTGAATATTTGTCTGATTTAGCCATAAGTCATTCCTACCCGTATTTGAAAGTAAACTTTTAATGCAGCTGAGCCATTTAAATTCAAAATCTTGGCAATTAATCATATCTTGATACGTTTTAACGCAATAAACTGGTAAAGCCAGTTTTAATATATGCGACGACGACACGACGACGACTACAACAACAGCAACAAAAATAATGCAGCCAATATCCTTTTACCGGAGACAGAAAGGTACGCCTGCAACACATCATAATAAAACATCCCAACTGTATATACCTTAACACGATTTGTAAGATATCGAAACGAAGATCATAATATCAAAACAATAGTGTCAGATTTTTTGACATATCATGAACTTAAAAGAGAAAATTAATCTCAATATATAAGACCCATACATATATAAATTTCCCCATATTGTTCAGCCATAAATCACCATTATTGTACATCTCAATGCTTTTGCAAAATAATTTATTAGAGTGCTGATCTGTTTGTTGCACATATCATAAAATGAGCCGTGTCACGACAAAACCAACATAATGGCTTTGCGACCAGCAAGGATCCAGACCAGCCTGCGCATCCGCGCAGTCTGATCAGGATCCATGCTGTTTGGTATCAGTTTCTCTACTTGTTATAGGGTTTGTAAGCGAACAGTATGGATCCTGATCAGACTGCGCGGATTGGATCCATGCTGGTCGCAAACCCATTATGTTGGTTTTGTCGTGACGCGGCTCAAATGTATTTCTTTTGAAATGCGATTGTCTGAATTTAAACTTGCGTAATCTTTTTGTCCTGTTACTGGTTAATAATTTGGAAACGTTATTTTTTTTTCTCACAAAAAACGTAAAATTCAATGTGTCCGAGACGAGATATGGAACTTCATTGTAGCATTGATTGACTTCTATGTATAACTATTAGATAAATGTTCCTATTAGATTATCATATCTTTTTTGACAACTTGAACCATTATAATTAAAAAAAAAACGGGATTTTGTTGCTATTGTATGAATCTGTATTAATGCTTTAATATTGTTTTGCCACTTTTAAAACAAGTACACTTTATTACAAAAAGGAAATTTGCGTGTTTGCTAAATTGTTTGTGTATAAATCGTATGTACCTGTTTCATAATGCAGAGTGGGAAAAACTTTGTAAAACTTACCATATTTTCTTGTGATCCTTGTAGCACCACCAAGCATAGAAACAGGTCGTTATGAAAATATTGATGTAATAAATAGAAAATGCTTTAACTGTCCGGACACTGTAGAAGATGAGAAACATGTATTACTTTACTGTCCGTTATATAATGATACAATGTATAAGGAAAGAGCTGGTCTCTGCGTTAGATGATGGGTATGGAAATATTGTACAGAGATATTGTATCTGATGATGACAAAATAGTTACAATTTTTAGTAGTGAAAACCTAGTATATTTATCTGCCAAAATCTGCTACCATATTCTGTTTGAGAGAAAAAGAAAATTGTACTGTAAATCATGATTCTTTTATATGTTTTTACGGAGTATCGTTTTAAACAATATGTAAATAATGGTTAGTAACATTTTAGATAGATTTTATGGTTTTTAGAAACATATTCAAGAAGTAGGTTCCAATAAGTAGACGTGATAAAAATTCCTAATTTAAGATTTTTGTATTTCTTATATTGATATAGGATATCGCTCTAATGCGCAATATTGAGCTTTGTCTTGATGTTAGTCATGAGTATTTGGTTGGAGGCTGCTTCTTGAATTGAACCATTGTAACAGATATAGTTGTATTAACATACACATAAGTCTTATGATACTATAGGACTGTAAGGTCTAGTCATGAATAAATCACGCTTTCTTGTTTATTGCTTTACACCCAATCTTATTACTACTTAGGTAAAACACACATACATATATTTTATCAAGGGTACAGTGTTTGGATAAACATTCGGATGTGTGCAGAATCTGCATATATATGTGCGTTTCTCGGAACACTATAAACTTGTACACTGCTGTAACCATTTAAATCTTACAACCAGAAATATCAACACAAACTACACAGAATTTCAACAAAATAAACACAGTCTGGTTGTCTCAGCACTTCACATTAATCTAAAAAAAAGATTAATTACCTGGTTTCATTTTTAAGTAATTTTGTAGATATGTCCTGTATGTTAGATTTTGTTGTAAAGTTATGTATATTGTCTTAAAACTTATCTATGAATGGCATTTATGTACAATGTCGTAGGTTTTCTATTTGTATTGCTTTAATATTGTGCTTTAATAAACTATCTTATCTTATCACATCCTTTTTACTTATTTTTACTTATTTTTACACAACTTTCTGTTTATTTTATACTTTTTTTGACCTCACGATTTGAAAACTTCAACTATATTATTTATTTGGTATGTATTAAGAAGAACGTAGGCCGGCAAGACAATTTTGACAGCTATTGTCGTTAAAAACAATATGGTACATCTATACATAAATAAATATTGTATTCTACATACAATTCATAGAATACAATGTATATATGAGCCATGTCACGACAAAACCAACATTATAAATGGGTTTGCGACCAGCATGGATCCAGACCAGCCTGCGCATCCGCGCAGTCTGATCAGGATCCATGCTGTTCGCTATCAGTTTCTCTACTTGTAATATAGTTGGTAAGCGAACAGCATGGATCCTGATCAGATGCGCAGGCTGGTTTGGATCCATGCTGGTCGCAAACGCACTATGTTGTTTTAGTCATGACGCGACTCATATCTAGATTAAAAAAATATGTTTCTTACAAAACACGTATGCTAAAAATAGTTAGGAACCACAGATGTGTTAATCGTACACATTTTATACAAACAAATAACGGATAAAGCGGCATGCATCCAGATTCATGCTAATTTCAATGAATTTTCATAAACAAATAACGGATAAAGCAGTTGCATCCAGATTCATGCTTATTTTAATGAATTTTCATAAACAAATAACGGATAAAGCAGTTGCATCCAGATTCATGCTTATTTTAATGAATTTTCATAAACAAATAACGGATAAAGCAGCTGCATCCAGATTCATGCTTATTATAATGAATTTTCATAAACAAATAACGGATAAAGCAGCTGCATCCAGATTCATGCTTATTATAATGAATTTTCATAAACAAATAACGGATAAAACAGTTGCATTCAGCTAGATTCATGCTAATTTTAATGAATATGAAATTGTTTCTTAATATAAATTTTGTCAGGTGACTAAAGAATATAATTTACACATTGCCAACGGCACTTACAGTCCACGGAATTTACCTAAAAAGATATCAAATTATTCAAAAATAACCCTTACTGTGTTAGTCACGCAGTAGACACATGATGATAAATACTGCAAACTCAGTTATAAATCGCACTATTAATTGAATCTTTATCGACCGAAGGCCATCTAAACTACTTTGACTCCCGTGCAATTTACAGGTAAAACTGACTATAATAAGAATTATCTCAGTTAATAATGTTTAGTAAGTGTCCAATATATTATATGAGAATTGATGTGTTCAATAGGTATAATGATATCATTCTCATATATTTTTTATAGTCATCAAGTACTTATAAATATAATTGACTACCGACTTCGTAGGTGTTGGTATTTAAAGTTCCTTGACCGAATCACGACAGGTTCATTAAGATACATATAAATCTCTCTCTCTTACAGTGTTTTATTTTTCAAGATTATTAAAGTGACATTATACTCATATTTTCATAGTCAAGATGAGCTGAATTGACTTTATATTTCAAAAGATTGATAAAATGGTGTTTGACCAAAAGGTCATAATTATTTGAAAATGTTTAGGATAAAATTATAAATCTGCTTTAAATATAAAAAGACTGCCCCACTCTGCCCCAACTGAACGGTACACGTAAATTCTAATGAATATTTACATTAAATTCCTCTGGATCCGTACATTATTTATTGTTTTTGCGAAGTCAATTATTAAATCAAAAGGAATACTTGCAGAATGAAAACTGATTTATATATTCACATGTTCACTCACTATATACATTGGATGGGCATAATGTCACTTTAACCATTTTTAAATACTACAATTATTTTGTTAATTGTAACAAACGTAATGTGAATTACGTTTCTTTTTCGGATTTTCAGTGTTTTTCAGTATTTCCCTCAGTAGATGTTGCAAATCCGGGGATTTATACCAATAAAACGTAATCATTTATAATTCATATTGGGAGTAAAATTGATCTGTAGCGAAATGTTTGGATTCAAAATAAATTGGTCTATTTGTATGTGGAGTTTAAATTTGGCTTCAGACTCCGACACTTTCACACAATCAATAGGGTGGATGGGGTTTTGAATCAATTTTACAGCTATCTCTTACTAGTTAACACAATTATTTTTCTTTGTGAAACCAAGGTCGTTTTCTTTTTCACCAGTGCTGTTTACATTCAATTAAAAATAAAAAGTTTATTAGTAGTTTGTTGATTTTATACCATCCATTATTCCTTTATATGGTTACAGTATGTCATGTGTTTTTTTTTTCAACATTATTCACCCTAACCAAATTTGACATATTTCAACCTAAATTCCAGGATACCTCATTCCAGTTTTAAAGTCAAGAAGTAATAGCATAACATGAACGACGTTTTGCAAAGTACATAATAATAAGAACTGGAGAGTTATCTATGCACAATTTCATCAATAATTATTTAAAAACAATTACGAGTATAAGAGCTAGTTACATGAAGGATACATTGGTCTTTCCTATGGATTTTTTTTATTTAGACCGCTCCGTCCGACAAAGTCAATCTAATAAAAGTAGCAAGTCGAGTCTGGATATTTATTATATCTGCATTATCTCTAAACAACCAGAACACTATATTGTAATTAAAATTCATAATTTACTTATTACAATAAATCTAAAGGCCCATAAACACACACATCAAGGGAAAACTACTGAACTGGTTATTCATAATATCATAAAAGTACAAAAACCTATGACATTATTTGACATTAAAAAACCAGAACCTGAAACAAAGAGTTCAGATGGTAGTTTTAATAAATTATACAGCATCAAAATGTCAACAAAACTAAAATGTCAACAAAATAACAATGTCAAAAAACACGTCTGCAAATAGAAACAACAAATCAGACTGCAAAGACTTAAGTTAAGTAAGTCACTTAAAGTAGAAGAGTTGGTTAAAAGGCGCACAAAAATATTTCCGGATCTATTTCTTTATTTAAAAGAATTATATAACAAAACCTTTAACTAAAGTAAGCTATTGAACTGAAACTGAAAGCGGCAGTTCTATTTTTTGACGTATGTGTCTATCAAACTAACACACATACACACATTTATTCTGTATCAATATTGCCTTTGCTTGCATGAATGTACCAGTTAATCAAATGTTTCTGTTTCCATTTTTACTGTTAAAGAGAAGGTGCTACCTATTACTGTGTAATTGATATGCCTATATACAATAAATCTGGTATAACTGTCAACACTTTAGATGATTAACAATAACTTAAGCAAATAAACAAATATATATGTTTTTTTTGTATTTCTGATTTAGTTTAAGGTGTTTTTAAATAAATGAAATTTAAAATGTACGAATTTGTGTGTTTTCTTTAAAAACAAAAACAGTCTCTTGTTATGTCACCATGTCTCGTTTGGCAAAATGGTAACCAATTATGTCAAAGTCCTTTCAGTTGTTCTTATCCTTTTAGTCTCTTTAAAAACAATTTTTGCATAAACAATATGAATGTACTCTTTTAAACAACATACCTGCTGTTTAATTACGCATGTGATACACTCTTGCATGATCCGCTGGATAATACCGTCAACAATTTTCTTGTATTATGTTTTCTAAATGATTAAATTACTGAACAATATAAAAACGTTTACCAAAACTTCAGTGTTTAATCGGACACTGCACTATGCAAACTTCAAAGAGAGTTATGTTACTTGACACACTGTTGTACGTTGTCAATGTAAGTCCTAGAGATGCAGCAAGTTTCAAAACTCAATATATATTGTTATTTGTTGTGGTAAGTGCAAAACTTGAAACAACCCCTTTATGAATGATATTGATAAGCAAGTGCAACAAACCTGATAGACAATATTTGAGTAGATTCAGATTTGAAGTTTCATTTTAAGACAAAATTTGATATATCTTTTTTTTTTTAAATAAATTCTTTTGACACATCTGAATCAGGAATCAGACAACGTTTGAAAATTCGATAATCAGACATCAATGGGATTTTCTTGACTTGATTGATCCAGTTCTGACGGATATTAGCATTTCTCTTGTCAAACTTATCAGGTTGATAAAATTTGTATTCTGGTTGTGTAGAACTTTAAATATCGACCATACACGTAATTGGTCAGGCAAATGCACATACGAATTACATCTACTATTCTTACTCTTCTCATCACACAGCTCTTGCTCTTATAATTGACATATCGACCGAACAGTAATGAATAAGTTCCAGCAAAGTTATCCTTCATTACACTCTCATGCATTAATAATGTTCTAATTTGTGTTTGTATTCTTCTCATAAGCAAATTATTCCTATGCGGCAAAATCACTAATTACTAAAATACTTGCAATTTCAAGCAAGCATTCTGGCACAAAGATACTTTTAATGTCTTTCTTCCGTGGAGAAAATTAATGAAATGTTTTGTTTTGATGCTATGTGATATGTGTTATTTGTTTGCTAGAAAGAAGCGATCATATAGAATAACTATTTTAAAAAAATATTAATTTATCGTTCAAATTTGGTTCTGATATATGTTATTCAAATAATTAGACGTTTTTAACAATTTTAAAAGTGGACGAAATATGTTTCCAGAAAACAATCCATAGATTTTTACTTAACATTACACTGAAAATTGAAACAGTGCTGAGTTAGGCACATGCAAGGCATTAAACAGAAGTAACGAAATAGTTGTTACGAATCATTTCCAGTGAGATGACTATTGACATGTTTTATTCAACATTGAAACATTGAAATTGCGCAATTAAAGATTTATAGCATTAAACATTACAGAGTGTAAGTAGAAAATGGGGTAAAATGTTGTCAAAATCTATGACAGAGTTGTGTCCCGTCTAGAGGTTGGAATTATGGTCTTACTTTTAAAGCAATTCTACATGGGTTTAAGACAAAAGTAAGGTTGTACAAAAACAAACGCCCGGAAAATTTGAATATTTTATACAAATATGGATGTCGAGCTTAAATGATATGGTGTGTTCTAGTAAAAGGCAGAAACAATTCGAATCAACATTTGTGGATAAATACCAATTGCTATTCCCTTACTGCTATTTGTCTCTGGCATAATCCGCCTCTTTTTGTATCGAAGATCAATAAATACAAAGCTGGCATTCTATCTCTGACACAGCAGTTTAACGACAAACCTAATAACAAGTAGTTCTCAAAACAGCTTAAAACTAGCGATTTAAAAGAAAAAAATATTTTTATTTTGTTACAAGTATCCAACAAATTACAACGCATTCAAAGTTTTAAAGTAGCGTTGGCTTATAGAATTGTCAATAAATGCACAATCACAAAATACGCGCATGAATATGATTTTAAATGCTATTTTTAGCGATGTCGTGCCGAGAAGTGGAATATATAGATTCTACTTGTCGGACTGTTTGGGCAAGAAGATCTTTGCTAAATTATTTACTTCAGTTTTTAAAAACACGTTTATCCTGAACAAAACACCTCGAAATCAATAAGGATTACAAATCCAAAATGCAATGTAAGTTCTAAAATTAGAATGACTTGATTTTATTCAGGCATTTTTGTATAACTTCTTCGTGGTGCAGGGATAACGCGCTCGTTTAGTGTGTGAGAGGTCTGGAGTTCAAATTCTAGTCGAGGCAACTTTTTAAAATTCTTTTTTAAGTGTCTTTGTTAAGGAAGTAGCCATGATATGCAAGGATAAAGTTTGGCTGTCATAAAAAATGAACATAAATGATTTTTTATGCAACTCTAGTTATGCAAAATTCCGTATGTATCAAACTCTGGTGCCCTTCAAGATGAATTATAGTACATAAAAATAAACTTATTCAGGAAAATGCATATAGATATACAGTACGATTTACATTGCAAAGATCAGAAAATACCACGGAGCGTGAAGCCCTTTGATTTATTATGTATTTTCAGTGTCTTAAAAATTCAACACGCCCTTGTTAGTCATTAAAAAACATTCATACGTCATTTATCTTCATGGCAATCAGAACCAACAATAGGGAAGAAAAAGCATTTTATAGATCTTACATTATTATAAAATCCGTCATAATTTACATATCAATCATAAATAAATCCTATCTATACAAATATATAAACGCTATTAATAAACAATGAAATTGCGTTGGGGTTTGCAATGTCTGTAAATCATATTATAAAATAACAGATTATAAAGCGCTAATTAAAAATGTTTTTTCTTTGGATGATATTATACTTGAATGATGACTTGTACATCATTTATTCGTTGCAAGCTTCTCTTCAACGGGAATTTAAAATTCATATACTTGCGTACATTGATATACTTGATATATCTATAAATTCTTATAATCCTATAAATATACCTTTATAGGTACTGTGTTTACAGATTAAGGTATATACATTTAACATAAGTGATAAATATTACAGTATGGAATCTTCAATTATTTTATGTAAATAACAGAATACGCTTTAAAATATGAGCCGCGTCATGACAAAACCAACATAATGGGTTTGCGACCAGCATGGATCCAGACCAGCCTGCGCATCCGCGCAGTCTGATCAGGATCCATGCTGTTCGCTTACAAACCCTATAGCAAGTAGAGAAACTGATAGCGAACATCATTTAATATCAGTGTGATATTACCATTATGTATGGAACAGAATTAATGCATTTATTCTATCTTGCTTGATGACATTAGAACTTGCATTATGCTTAATTCCATCTTGCTACATGACATTACAACTTGCATTATGCTTGATTCCATCTTGCTTTATGATAATTGAACTTTGCATTATGCTGGATTCCATTTTTCATTATTTCATTCAAACATTTCGAAGTTACCAATTCTTTCATTGAGTGATATATGAACTACTAAACTGGAACAAGCCATTTGGAACACTAAAATGTAAACGTCATATACCTTTATGTATAAGCTACCTTTCTCCATGCTCTATACAAACCATTTACGGTTTAATTTTCTTTTGTATTACTTTTATGTAGAAGTCATTTAAAATTGACTATTTTTTTGTTCCCTGATTGATTTTGTTAAAATGTGACTTATTTGATTTATAGCTCGCATGGTCTGATTACTATTAGCTTTCGCTTATATCCATTATTCAGTGTTTATGCTTAATAAAGCTCGGTGTCTGAGGCTTTGTGGATTATGTTTGATCATCTTAGATTATGATAAACAATTTAAACAATGTCTAGCGATTTGTGAACTGTTAAGGGGCGAGAACTCTGCTATCGATATCAACGGATTTTTTCCACGATTCGCCTATCATCGGAATTTTCCGTAGAGATACTGCGTACATGTATAAATAAATACGTACCAAGTGCTTAATACATGAATTGCAGTGGAAAGAATATAAATACAAGTAGTAAACGATTTATATATGTATACAGTCTAATAGAAAAAATATGCTCGTAAACAGTTATTCAATGGGGCAGTTATACGTACAGTGGCGGATTCTGGCCATGGCTTAAGGGCTGCATCCAGCCCCCAGCTCATTCCAAAGATACGTTCATGAGCTGGGATTGAATATATACGTGTCAGTTTCATGCAATATTGGTCATAGTGTACTCCCTTAAAACATATAATGCTGTCATCCAGTTGTTAAGCACCTGCCTAGGTACTGCGAAGGTCTTTATCTAATTACTTAGACATTAAAAAGCAAAATTTATTGGCCTTATAACTTAAATAATAATGTCTCAGAGTCACTATTAGTGGCGATTAGGTATGTAACACATTAAAATATACATGTATAATAAGAAAGAAGGAAGTTGTTTATTTTTGTAACATGTGCATAGTCAATTACAAATGTTGGGCATATGTGTGTCTGATTATAGATCAGACATCCCGCACACACCACCACATTCACATACATTTGTGCTTATAAATATACTATGCACATCTTTCAGTAATATATCTTTTATAAAACGCAGACGCTTATGCAGACAAATAGGATATATAGTAAAACACAGACAATAAAGATATAGAGTGTTTTCACAAAACGCAGACAATATGGAATAAGAAGGTGTAAATAAGATACTTAAAAGTCAATAACCCGTCACAGGAAATAAAACTTAATATTCAAAACTTTATAAACGAGATATCTGATATAAACAGTAACATATCTAGCGAATTTGACATTTTTCCAAACATCATAACAACGCGCCAATTTTATATCTTGCCCAAAATTCATAAAAATTATAATGAAAGTCTACCCATAGGATATCCAGGCAGACCAATTGTTTCTGCATGCATTAGTTATACAGAAAATATTTTAAAATACCTTGACTTTATATTACAACCATGTATGAAATCATTACCGTCGTATGTGAAAGATATGTGAAAGATACCTCTTTTTGCGTAAATTAAAATCTTTACCTAAACTTTCAAAAGATTCAGTACTTGTTACTTAGGATGTAACTTCACTGTATACAAATATCCCACATGAAGATAGCTGCTTGTAAATACTTTCTTGATTATGAAAAATGTGGTGGTAAATTATCAACGGAGGAAATATGCACTCTTCTTAAATTGATACTTAAAAGTAATCATTTTCAATTTAATAATGAAAATTATTTACAAATTTTAGGTACCGCTATGGGTAATTCTATGGCCCCTACAAACGCATCGCTATTCATGGGTAAATTAGAATCTGATTTTCTGTACGAAATCTGCTGTGGTCATAGTATTATTTTTACAATAGGTTTATCTCTTAGATTTGGTTCGCTAAATTGCTAATCATGGTCATGCAACTACATAGTTAGGTGAAGAAGCAGGCGCTTGTTTTGGTTGAGTCTATTATGTTTTGTTTAGGGGGTGAGTTGTCATACACAAATTTACAATTTATATGCATTTATTTTTTTCCAATGATTGTTATTATCTTAAATGCTTCTGGGGTTGTTGTTTTATCAATTCATTTGTAAATAAGATTGTTATATGTCTATTAACGGAATAATTTTAATGAACACGAAATGAGTTCACACCTACATGTGTATTGGTAACGTGATGGTTTAAGCCAATGAAAACACGTCAATATTATTATACTCAGGCAGAGAAAAAGTGTGCAAAGAGTAAATCGATAATCTTTATGTAGCCAGCAAACTTTGATTTGCAAGTATTTTTTCATATCTTTTCGGCAGAATAAAGTTTTCGAGGATTCGTATCGTAAAATGGCTGCCATTTACAGTATCAAGTGATTATCCCAAGCACCACCGCGACTTAGCGCGGGAATTTTAATTATAGCTAACCTCTGCGCGTATACCTTTTTCATATTTTATTGTAATAAATATTTACAAACTGTGTCTTTCGGGTTTTTTTTATCAATATATAACCAATAATGAGGTTAATATGAATAAATAATCATATCTCAAATCTTTGACTATGATTTACAATGAAATTCTACCTTAAGTGTATTAAAAAGGTTTTTAATTTCCTGTAATTTTATTTTGTGATTATGCTTCAAAGCAGTCAATTGACCGTGAATTTTCTTTTCATATTTTGATTTCCTTGAAATCCTTTTTCTCATCTGAAAACATGCAACTTTAATATGGTGATACATTAATTACATTCCATGAAAATGTTAAAAGATATAAAATATCTCATGACATGTTTGTTCATTTTACATTACAACAAAAAGTAGTATGCAATCGTACCTATATTACATATGAATGTATGTAATATTTTTCTTGTTTAAACAGTTATGACCTAAAACTAACGACTTGGCTCCGCTTTCTAGATGATATATTTATGATATGGGATCATTCTATAAGTGCCTTGCATGATTTCATAAACAAATTAAATACATGTCATCCTACAAATAAATTAATCATATAATATATCGAAAACATGTGTCATTTCTTGATGTTAATGAAAATTATACACTATCAATGGAAATTCATATAAAACCTACAGATGTTCATGAACTCATGCCAGTTTTTTTTTTTGATCCAGTTATTTTATGTCATTCTTTTCGAAAATTTTATATGATATGTTAAAAAAAAATACGTTTATACATACATATGCACATGTTTTATTGTATAAAACCGTAAAAGACGTTTTATCTTATTGTAATATTATACCGTTTAAGATAAAATTTCTAATATAAGTTTTGTTAACTTTAATCAGCAGAATTTTAATGGGGACAATAAAGTAAATTTCAAAACAAATTTAAAAAAACAGAACATATTTTTATTTGATTTTATACATAGTACATCTACAAAGTAATCATTAAATAGTTAATAAAACAATGTTATAAAGCATTTATAATTATTTTAAAAAAACCCAATGTGATGTAAAAATATAAATATAATTATCATTAAAAAACAAATATACGAGGGTTGTCCAAAAAATTCGTGCACTGAAGTAATTGTCGTGAGTGTTATTAATAAAAACAAATGAATTATATATCACTTGAAGGGGAAATCTGTCTCAAATAAGAAAACAAAAGAAAAAGCCGGATAACTGGCGTGTCGTGTAAAAGAATGGTCATTAAGTTACCTTAGTAACGTAATACCGGCGCACGGCAAAACATTGGGTTAGTTCATTTAATTTACTGTAATTGTATTAATTGTTTGTTGCTTGTAAAGTGGCATTTGCTTTTTATGTCATGATTTGTTTTACTGTCAAAAGAGGAATGATTGATGCAAAGTATTTTGTTGTTTTTATTGTTCTTATGCAACGGACATGTAATATATCCCACCAGTGAACGAATATATTGGACAAGCCTCGTAGCATAGTCCGGCATTACGGACGGACGTATGCCTGACCGGTTGTCATCGTCTACCGACTCTCGCCCTTCTACAGAGCGTTTGTGCCTTTTAAAAACCAGCCTTTGTGACACTGAACTTGTCCCCGCCTGTCCTTTTAGGTTCTTTGTAGGTATCTGTTTGTGTTTACCAATATTTGAACAAAATGTAATAATCTTCCGTATTTCCAGATGTTTAGCGACTGACATTTTCACGTAATTACAATATTGACAACCTCACACAAATGTTTGTTAACGACCGTCACAATAGAGCAAATGACGTAATATTTTATAGTGACGTTAGGAATACGTACACATACTTTTCCCTAAATTTTAAATTTTATATGTAGTGTTTAAAGAAAACCGTGATGCATCAAAGTAATGAACTAACCCAATTTTTTGTCGTGCGCCGGTATTACGTTACCAAGGTAACTGTATGACGATTCGTTTTCACGACATGTTGGTTACACGTTTTTTTTTCATTTGTTTCCTCATTTGAGATATATCTCCCCTTCAATTGATATATAATTCATGTTTTTCTATCAAGAACTCTCACGACAATAACTGAAGTGCACGAATTTTTTGGACAGCCCTCGTATATACAATATCAAATCACTTTATATATCTATATTGTCTGCATTTCTTGCAATTACTATATACTCTATATTGTCTGCATTTCACTTTATGTTCTATACTGCTAATAAACCTAGAGTAAAATGCACACGATATAGCGTATGGGAAACGCAGACAATATAGATAAATAGTGAAAATGAATTTTGCAGACATGTATTACAAGCCAGCTTGTACATGTATTGTAGTTATATTTGATTTTTTTACATTATTTGTTGTTTAGTATGAAAGAAAATTAATCAAAGCACAGAAGGCGCTGGATTTGTTTGGGTCTCAGAATGTCAGAATGGTGAAGGTTGTGAGATTATAAACCAATTTGTTTTTGTATAGTGCCACCAATGCTTTCCAGTGTTTTAACTGTAGTAAATTGGCTATAAGACTAATTGCAACACTGATAGTCAATTCCATGTTTATTTGACTTAAAAAAATAATTAAAAAAAATGAGTTGCCTCAACTGGGATTTGAACTCGAGACCTCTCGATTTCAAAAGCGAGCGTGCAAACTCCTCGGCCACGGCGATGTTATATCTTAACTGCCCGAAAAAAACCATATTATTCTAAATTAGGGTTTCTAACTCTTATTATTTCGACGCTAAACACAGATGTAAATAATCATGGAGATTACTGTAAGGATGTTTATCTATAAAGACTTAAACAATATTAGAAATCTTCGACCATTCGGGAACTACTTTGCTTGAAAATTAATGCGCCTGTCATTTGACAATCTTTACGCATTGATCTCCCCTGAATTTTTCGGCGTTAGTGTACATATAAAGGGAAGTAACCGCTTCAAAAAAGTGGACTACTTTAGGCATTTGCAATTAACAGCATTCGGCTCTGAAATTTCGCTACCATTATTTGTTTGGTCTGACGACCCAAACAAATAAAAACAGTCTCACACTATATTTAAATGTCTTTATTGGGGCTAGATTAAAGCAATATAAAGATAAATCATCATTTACCACTTTCTAATTTCTATTTTACTTGAATGAATTTACTGTTTCACATTTCAGAACAAACTGCTCATCTTTCAGAAAGAAAAAGAAACACACATGTCTTGGATGAATAACAGACTATTCTCACCCTAACCAGTTCCTTCGTCTAACAGTTCTCACTCGAACCGTTTCCATCATGTTCCTCCCCTGAAAGCCCCCACCCCCCTAAAATGTCATATTTTTATTTTCTACACAGGAATTTTAGTTTTATTTATATTATTTTCTCTTATGGTGAGAATTATTGTAAGCAACATTTTTATTTTATGAATAATATTATGAAGGAAGCAGTTTCAAAATTTGTTAATTAAAGTATAATATGCAATTAAGTTGTTGAAACTTAATCAAGATCTTAAGATCATAGGTTTCTTTAATGAAAATCAACCAAGCTGATAGTCGGCCACAATTAAATATACTACCGACATAGAAAGGAAACGGAAGCGGACATCTATTTGTATATCTAATTTTATTGTTTTAAACACCAAATAAACACATTTCTCTGATCTCAAAATAAGAAAAGGGTTGTCCTTAATTGAGAAGTGCGTTATATAAAGTTAAACCCTCAAAATAAATATTAATGGTATCGGGCCCACCGCAATGCGTTGCAATCGAATCCACCGCCGTCTGCGTTGTATTCATTTTTGTCAATTCTTCAAAAGTTCCAAAAATATAGTTGTTTTTTGCAAGTATCATACATAGTGTATTACATGGTCCTTTTGCATACATGTGAACGTGTTTTCACCAAAATGAGGCAACATGGGGTCCCCTCGTCAGAACAGTACAGAAGTGTTTGCATAAATGGTAATGAATTGCACTGTATGTGTGTAATACGTTGTAAGAGTGCGCATGTGGGCTCCCGTCTCACTAAGTGTTTCAGATAAACATTAAAACTTGCCGACAACAGCAAACGGCCATTTTTCATCCACCGCTTCTGCGACGAGCGCTTCTGTATAAGCTTTGGCCAGTGTGATCTATTTTGTACATAATTAACTGCCGTTTTTGTTATGTTGTTTTTTGTTCCTAAGCTCGGTTTATGAAAGGGCGAACCATCAGAATATTTAGTTATAATGACTTAAACAGCCAGATCGAAAAAAGAGATTGTTGAAACATTCATATATTTGGGTTTAACCCTTTTTATAAACGGAAATTGGTTCAGAAGTCAAAAGAAAATAGCTCAACATGCATCGTATGCACTACATAGCCTTTTCTCAATTTTTAATGATATAGAGTTACCTATTTCTCAAAAGTGTAAGCTGTTTGACTCGCTTGTCGGTTCTTTTTTAAATTTTGGTGTAGAAATTTGGGGAAACCATGACGCTACAGCTGTTGAAGCAATTCATGCAAAATTTCTGCGTAAGGTCTTAGGGGTGAAAAAAATCAACAAATTTATTAGCACTTTATGGGGAATTACGACGTTACCCTTTATCTACTAGTATATATCGCAAAATAACAATGATTAAATATTGGGTTGAAATAGTTAAACAAGAAGATTCGTCTCTAGAGAAGAAAACTTATTTACATGTACTATTAAAAGCAGACGCTGATTCCAATTTAACGTATAGAGGAAATAACTGGGCGTTTCAAATCAAAAAGTTCCTATCAGAACTTGGATTTCTATATTTTTGGCAAAATCAAAATAAAAATGATATTCCCCTTTCTGCTATCAAACAAAGAATCTTAGATAACTATTTACAAAAATGGTATGCAGATATTAATTATTCCAGTCGACTCCAATCATATTGCATTTTTAAACATAACTTTGACCGTGAAAAATATCTTTCGGTGATTTCTGATTATGAATTTAGAAATACATTATCCAGATTTCGTATGTCCTCTCATAATATATATATCGAAACCGGTAGATACTATAATATCCCAATGGAACAAAGACATTGTAAATCATGTAATATGTCAATGGTCGGAAATGAATACCATTTTTTGATGGTCTGTCCACATGTCATAGATTTGAGAAATAAATATTTTAAACGCTATTACTGCCAGTGGCCGACTTTGAAAAAATTTAGGGCTCTCATGTCAACACACTCTACAAAAAAATATTCAATTTAGCTAAATTTGTTTACATTGCAAATAAAGAAAGATTTTTTTCTCATTTTTTTTTCATTAGAATCACGCAAATATTGTTAATATTTCAATAAGGTTATATATATGTAATGATACATTTACATGTTTATTCGACATTACATAATCATGATAATAATGTTTCATTAAACAATCTCTTCTGATAACTGTATAATTTATTATGTAAAAAATGCATTTTGTTGTTTGCTTTTCTTTTCTTCTTTGTTTTTCGTTCACACTGTACAATAGAATTTGTATAGGCTATAAACATTGTTTGAACATGTTTAATGCTGAATAAAATTCAGTATTCGTTAACAATGTCCTGAAAACCTGCAAATGCAACTTTGATGTGCTTTTTTTTTTTAAAGAAAGAAGTACGTTTTTTTTGTTTTCTTTTGTGTACACGTGTGTGTGTGTTTTGCAGTTTGTGCGCTGGTGCTGATCATTAGCACTTGACTGATTTTCTGCAACGTACATGTAGATAACATAACAGATCAAATGAGCCGCGTCATGACAAAACCAACATAATAGGTTTGCGACCAGCATGGATCCAGACCAGCCTGCGCATCCGCAGGATCAATGTTGTTCGCTTACAAACCCTATTACAAGTATAGAAACTGATAGCGAACAGCATGGATCCTGATCAGACTGCGCGGATGCGCAGGCTGGTCTGGATCTATGCTGGTCGCAAACCCATTATGTTGGTTTTGTCGTGACACGGCTCAAATGAAGTGTCTCTATATAAAACCCCACTGAGTTAAATCATGACCCTTTTAATAGATTTCTTCTATTAAATGAAATACGTATTTAACCTGGCCCCCAGATAACACAATAAATCTTTGTAATGCATTCGCTAGCTACGTCCACAGATTAATAAGAGATTGTAAACATACCTCTGTTTGCTTAAAAGCTAATATAGACGCTGTAATACTCGACATGCGATATTGTGATATTGGAGAATATTGAAATTTAGTAAATATAGTCAAATTCATAAGGTTTGAAAATTTAATACCGTTACGGACTGTATTTCCTATCTGGATAAAATTTGATCCCGGCTTTAGCTGTTGTTAAATGTTACAGCTTATCTGTCCGTATGAAATATCTTCCGTAATGTGATGATTCTGTCGAAAATATGGAAGCATGACATCCTTGCGTATTGCGGTTTTCGGGGACAAAAATGTTGGGAAATCAGGTAAGATATTGGGTTACTTTTCCTTTTTGTATTTCTGCATTATGTGTTTTATATTTTGTTGCACGTGTAACATTATAATTGAAATAAAATCGTTCCCTGGAAAAGGAATTGATAAATTCAAAGATCTGATTTGATTTCTCTCAAGTATGGTCTGTTCACGAGAATAAGAAATTATCTTTGTGTTTATGATTTGAGAAATGTAAATTACAGTCTGATTTCATATTGTTGTCATTGCTTATCAAGGACTTTTCGATGTAAGTCTAATTAATTAAATAAAATGTACTTATGAAACTATGCTTTTATGAAGAAGCTGGTGCCTAGTGGTTAAGGTGTCTGCTGCTCAACCCGAAGATCGTGGTTTAGTGAGTTGGAGCCCTGCTCGGGTCACGACCCTGCTTATTTAGGGCATCAGGAATTGTTATCTCTAAGGGGAGAACTTAATTTAAGTGATTTTAAATAGCTTAAAATTATATATTTAAACTAAAAGTAAATTAGCTATACATTATAAGAGTATATATTAAAGAATGAATTTGATTATAAGAGGTATACAGTGCCCTCCAAAAGTCATTGGACATACTTAAAATTTATCATTCACTGGCAAACTTTGTTTCATCTTTCAATAGTTTATAAAAGAATTTGGTTCTGTTAATGGGTAGAATAAAGGGGGGTAATTCAAAGAATAATATACAATAAATGAAACATCATATAAAATTGTGTGCGAAAGGTACATGTATATTTAAATTGATAAAATGTGAGTGTAAACATATGTTTTAGTCGTATTAACTTTACATTTTAAAAGGATTTGGCAATTTTTCTTTTTCAAAATGAAAATCAATTTAAATACACTTAAATGTGCTCATTTATAAGTGATAATAATCCCATAAAAACCGAAGAATTTGATTGTGTGTGTTAGATATAAATCATTTTACAAGAAGCAATAGTAACTATAGATTTCTTTCATTATACATGTATGTGTATTCAATACAATATTGAAGGGTGTTTTTTTTATCTTTGATTCCATTCCGATTCAAAGTATTTTATGTTTCTTTGATTCGAAATCACCCAGGCTTCAAATTTGGCATTAACATTGTATTTTGTTCGATATAAATTTTGTTTATAGACAAGTTATTCAATATTTTATAGTAAGACTGCAATATTTGCATATAGAATGCATTGGTTCATTCCAACATCCAATTTTTTACAACGTTCTGCGGCGCACAATTAAGTTTTCTTCTTATTTCAAACCGTACCTCTGTATACTTGCTAAATAATGTGTTTTGCTTTCAAAAAAAATGGAGGAAATAAAAGTACATGTATTAACCTTTGTATAATTATCATAACAAAGTTTCTTAAGTACAGAAAAAGTGCATAATTTGTGGATAAAAGGTAATATTTTAGTATGTTACAAAGTAAAAGAATGTTTTATCTGATTGCCTGTAACTTCCAGTGTTAAATGTCTTTTGTAAATTATTTCAAAAATTTTATTCTGAATACAATTTAATCATGAATGGATGTAAGGTCATGTGTGTGTGTAAGTGTAATGATTGTCAGAATAATATCGCCATTTTTGTCAAATAGACACTTCATCAGATACTTAAGTTGATCAGTTATAATTTTATTGACGCTAAAATAAGATATAGAGTATGAGTAACGTTGATAATAGCAGGGCGGAACCTGTGAATCTTTTTCAGTTATATTGAATCGGTGAAAGATTTGCGTTTCCGGAAAAAGTAAATTACATCATATATGAAGGCGCCAAAGAAAACAAATCTCCAGAAAAAATGTGCAGTATTTGCGAAATTCCACACAAGCTTAATGTTTTTTAACAATAGGTGAACGGAGTATATTTTCACAATTAAGGTTAAGAAGGAAAATAAACAATCAAACAATTCTAACATCGACATGGTTTATACCTGCTGACTTATAGATATAGCAGTGCGAATATTGTAGTCTTTGATTTTGGACAAACGTTCAGCGTGTGCCTGCTACGAACAATTAGACGGTTATAAGCGGACTCCACGGGCTTCCTTTTGTGCACCCCCAACACCCCCTCCCCCCCAAAAAAGGACAAAAAGAACAAAAAACGTATTAACTGTGTAACTAGTACGAGAACAACCGGAATATATCAAACACTCATTTCCCGTGATATTTTCTGTAGTTCTCCTCGGATTGGGGTATAACTGCGTGATTAATGTGATTTTAATCAATTCATGTTTTGAATTATCAAATGACACTCATTTATTCAATTGGTGCTTCGAAAATATCTTAAATTATCTTTAGCAAGTTCCCCAAATAAAAAAAAATGTTGTTTTTGGTGTGTCGTAACTGTAATAAGAAATTCATGTATATTCTAACATATCTAGAGCCCACAACTTAAACTTTATCTCAAAATGTTGAAAAAATATACAAGCATAAAACATCATCATATCTTCACACCGGCTCGTTAATTAAAATTTCATTTGAAAAGTGATAAGTTTGTATATTCTGCGGCATTTCAGATATTCTGCGTCTACTTGAACGCTGATAGTTGGAGATAGGACAGCTGTTATAAAGTATTATAACCTCATTAACTTCCGTAATTATATAATGTTATCATGATAGCTAAGACTGTCTAAAACTTTAATCCAACTTATCAAAACTGCGTATCCCCCATGGGACACAATATTATTATTGACTTGATTAATTGATTTGTACAAATATTGATCTATGGACTTGTAAATAAGCCGACCAAAATTGAGTTAATGTTTACCGTTTGACTTAATTGTATTTTCTTATTTCTTTTCTTAAATGCTTATGTTCATAAATAGAAAAATATGTATTAGCAAACATTCTGTAAGTATATATAAATAGTTGACAAAGTGTTTACATAATTCTTGTTTGTATGTTTTGTAGATTTTTTTGTAGAGATTTTTTCAATAGATGATGGTAAACTTGATAGAATGTTGATATACGAAAACCATTGTGTTGTTAAATGTACAATCTACAATAGATCCGTTGTAGTTTCATTTCAAATACATATATTTTATAGTTTTACTCGATGCTTTCTAGATAATTCAGGCTCAATAATTATAGATAAAAAACGTCAGAATAATTTTTATAACATACATATAATTGAAATATTGATGTAAAAATTTATTTTCACTGCAGCGAAACATAACTTACGCATTTTCACTGGTGTCTTGCTGGACTACTTTCTTCTAAATTTTGCCAGTACAAAAAATTTAACGGATTTTTTTTTTCAAATTGAAACTTCAAAATAAAAAAAAAATGTATATAATAAACAGAAAATTCAAGATTGTCTATAAATAGAGGATATATTTTCATCTTGTGGTATGAAAATTATCATATTTCACCGCCAGTCATGATGTTTATTTTCATACCACTAGATGGAAATATTTAGAGAGAAAAAAAAAATGAATATCCTCTTTATAATGCTGTCTCTTTTTATTTTTTCAGCGGTCACAGTGCGATTCTTGACAAAACGTTTCATTGGTGAATATAATTCGGATATAGGTAATATAAAATTAAATATTAAAACTTCATTACATAGTTATGTTTATACTTAACAAGATCTTATTACTTAAAGTCAGAAAGAAACCTTAATGAATAAATATTTTTCTTTTCAACCCTCTGGTTACAAATTTTCGTATTGGTTGTACATCACGCTTAAATTACGGTACCATCGTAAGCATGTTCTATGAACTCTGTACATGTATATTCTGTACAAGAATATCTGAACTATCTACCCTGTACTGGGTACTCTTAACCTGCACAATTTCTTAAATGGACTTTCCCAGCGTCCATTTTTTGAACGGTCCATTATGAAATTGGGGAAATCAAGCCGGCGGAGTGCGCCAGTGCCTCTCAAGAAAGGTAACATGGGTTCGAGCCCTACTCGGGTAACGATCATGATTCCTCAAATGACAGCAGTACTGGTTAATTCCAGGAAGCGGACTAGAAAGTGCAATAACTTCGTGTCGCAATCTAGCAAAAATAAAAACAAGTTTAATCTAAACTAAGTCAGCCCTGGAAATCAGAAAGTGATTTAATAAAGTATATAGTCGTCATTGCGGTGTAACTTTCAACTATATAAGTGAAATTATGATATTTGAATGGAGATATTTGGCTTAAACAATCTAGTTTTATACATGTGCATATGATACGACACAGCTTGTAAGCCAATCAAAATTCGAGAAATTTATTTGCATTATAAAAATGATATAATATAACCACCAAGCATGCAATTAATTAAATAAAATAGGACATGGAAAGTGTGTCACAAAGGTGAGTTATTATGTATACTGAGTCGTGACTGTATTTATTCTGTATCTTGTATTTTCAGATTTGTTGTACAGATCCAGCATCAAACAAGAAGATTATCTTACAGATATCGAAATATTGGATACATGTAGTCGAAGTGTATGGCTTATTTTTGATTACTCTTGTTTTACTCAAATTGAAAAAATAATATTGCAATACTTTTTTGTTCCTTATTTACTTAAACGGGCAATATATTTCCTGTTTTTATTCAAATAGCAAAATATGTCCGTTTTGTACTGTATTACATTTCTACTAAACTGGCAGTATTAACATCCTTTTGTTTCGGCGGTAAATTTTCTCTTTTACTTGTTCATATTTTACTCAAATGGCAATGTATTGACAATGTATTTGACGGTGAGCACGATGCCTTTTTTCTGACAAACAACATCATAATAATATTATCACTGACTGACTGACTGACTGACTGACTGACTGACTCACTCACCAACTCACTCACTCACTCACTCACTCACTCACTCAATCAATCAATCAATCAGTTTGTCAGTCATTTTGTCAGTCAGTCAATCAGCCAATCAATCAATCAATCAATCAACCAATCAATCATGCTTATTCACTGTTTCAGGGAAAAAATAATCCGTCCGAGTCTCATGTACAATGGGCAGATGGATTTATAGTGATTTATGATATTTGTGTAAAAGAGACATTTGAAGTAGCTCGACACAATTATTCACTCTCTTCACAAGATGAAATCGCCATTCATCGTTCCAATGCTGCTTCTCGCTAACAAACGAGATCTCGAACACAGACGAGAAGTTGGTGTAGATGTAGGCCACGAGCTCGCCGCTAGAATATGGCTGCCAGTTTTACGAGGTTTCGGCAGCTGATGTGTTTATGCCAATCAGCATTGCTTATCAGGCATTATTAAGAGATGCAAAAATAACTCAACAACAAAGATCAACGATATTACGGCGGCGGAGGAGCTCCCTGATGACAGTTTCGAAAAAACTCGTTTCTATATTTGGAAAGAAAGAAACTGACTTGGAAAAGAAACGACCGTCTTGTGATGTTGTTCCTGATTTCGCTTTGTCAATCTGAATGTATCATTCTTATCTAAGGAAGTTGTTCAAAATGAATCGGGCACCTTTATTGTCTACACTGTTCCGAAAACAAGCTTTTGTTAAATGCTTAAATTAAAGCTCGAAATAAGCAGCAGAAGTATGTGAATTAAAGGTTTTCCACTAAGGTCAAAAATCTTACATAGACCAACTGTGACACATAAACTCGATACATTTAAAAACGGCAACAAAGGAATATATTCAGAATTAATTTAAAAATCAAAACTTAAACTTAACTTAAAAGCGTATATACCCTTTTCAATTTAAGGTAATTTTGAGCGAATGATCTGAAATTTGCACACAAGTTATTTAATAGGTCTTCATATCGTTACAAATCGTTATCTGTATAAACCTTGATATGTTTAAAATAATTGCTATAAAAAAACTTGACAAAATATTTACACTTGGATGGGCATGAACTCACTTCAATTCAAACTTCGTATATTGAGCAGGACCCATGTTAGATTTCTTGTTTTTTCTCTTTTAAAAATCTGTAATTATACAGGCTAATGATTGAAAATCATAATTATATAACATAAGTGTATCTTCTCCCTTTTACTGTATGTTTCATTAAAATTCAAACATGATTTCTTAGCCAAAAAATGAAAAAAAAAAGCATTTTAATTCATTTGCACGTGTTGTATGTGAGTACACGTGCTAGTGTAAACTATTTAGCAAGTTTTACAGTATGCCAGATTCTTCCCGGATCATTAACATTTTATTACCTGTAATCATTTATTTTCTTTTTTTTTCAATTAAAGTATTATGAATTTTGTCTGTGATATTGTTGATAAAAACTCTCATGTATTGCTTGCGTGTAATATATGTAGTGAATTAAAGTACATGTATTATAAATTATATATTTGTTGTGTTCTTGTACTTGTACATTGCATGGTCTTTAAACATAATGCCAAACTTCCATTTGGAACACCTTGCTATTTACCGATAATCTTTAACCGAAGTTTGAGGGAAATGTTCGAGAAGTTGCCAATCTTCAATGCCTTCAACAAAACAACAACAACAACAACAAAATTCCAGACAAATTAAATTATTCTCCAAAGATCTTGAATGATCACTGTTCAAGTATTAATGTATATATTTAACGCAAATGTGTTCCAAATAATGGTTTCTAATTAAGTATAAACATATTCATTTTTAGTACAAACAACAACAACAACAACTTTTATTAGCAAATATCGACAAAAACTTGCCTTTGGCTAATGAACAGAAAAAAATACTTAAAAAAAACAAAAAAATCAATTTTCGTGAAAAAATTTAAACAAAAAAAATCTAAAAATATTAAGTGATCAGAAAAAAATGTACTTTTTAAAAATCGTTTTTTTCAGTTAAATTTCTTTTTAAATTTTCCATATTTAATAATTTTCTTTTTTATTTGCCCATCAACGGTTTGAATAAAAAAATTTTTTGGGTACGAAATAGTGGGATATATTTTGGTACGAATATTTGAATATTTTTGACAGGTCATTAGAAATTGGTACTCTGACTCAATTACATTACAATTGCAATTATCTACAAATTCTATTTATTCTATCAGTTCCTATATATCTCCCAGTTTCGATAGCTAGCGAGTGCGCTGATAATCTGAAACAAGTAAATAGTTTTTCTCAAATAGTCATTTTCAATAAAATCAAGATATTTTTCATAACCAAATTCTTTTTTATATTTCACATAATAATCAAGTTTAGGCATATTACGAATAGAACCACTCCGTTTTTGCTTTAACTGATCTCTTAATCTGCATTTGAAGATACTCATAGAAATATCATCGTTGAAATTGTACCAAATATAGCCGTACCCGAGAGAATATAGAAGAGATTTAACATGTTTTGCCCAAAATATGCAATTTTGATTGTATGTTTCTTGATATTGCAGTTGAAAAATATCATAAATAAGCGAACTTTTATTTCTGTTTATTTTCATCCAATAGTTCAAAACTCTCTCTTTATCGGATATCTTCTCAATTCTCCAAGTACAGCCATATTTGGTGTAGACATTTTAACACCCAGAACTTCATTTGAATTCTATCTAGAACATCTGTATTGTAAATACCAAAGACTTCAGCACAATATAGTAGTATTGGTTCAACCATCCTGTCAAAGAGCAACAGTTTAGTCTTATCATCAAACTTTATTCTTGAGAAGATTGAATACAGGCTGTTTACATCATTGCATCCGTCATAGACCCATTATTCTTAAAGTTAACTCCAAGGTAACAAAATGTTTCTACAACTTCTATTTTCTCACCATTGATAAACCAATTATTATCAATTTTTGTTTTTCTTTTTCTAAATACACAAATATTTGTTTTTTTTTTAACATTTATTTTCAGACTCCATTTAACAGAATATACATATAAACTACATGTATCTAGCTGCGCTTGGAGACTTTGTGCATTTGTAGTAAATACCACCATATCGTCTGCAAATAGTAACATATAAATATTCAGATAATTTAAATCTGCTTCTGATAGCGCATTAAAATCAAGGTTTACGGTAACATCATTCACGAACAATATAAAAAGTATGGGCGAAAGTGGTTCCCTTGCTTTAATAAAAAAATTGTAAGAATGTTTTCTTGATGATCACTATTCAAGTATTTATGAAAAATATTTAGTGTAAGGGTGTTCACCTGAAAGATCAATTCCCTTAGTATATATAATATATTCTAAGGGCGTTAAAGCGTATTAATCTATATCTTATGAAATATTTTAGTGAAATTTATCAACAGTAAAATTATATTGGTTCTATTATTATATGGTTGATTCCCGAAAAAGTTGTAACATAGAATGTCTCTGTTATTTAATGCACATGAATAATGTATTCGTATGTAAATAGTATAAAATGTTCCGGAACAAAATATTATATTGCTATTCTAAGTAGAGTAAATCCGTTTAGCAATTTTGTGCATGCGCCATTCGCTTTAAGGCAATAAATTACCATATTTATTTCATACAAGCATTTTGGAAGCATTCACATATTATTTTTCTGCATCAGATATATAGCTCTATACACTTATTCAAAATTAATAATTTAAAATAAGGATAATATAATACTACACGGTTGTGGTGGTGCCTCGGGATATATACATATAGGCTGACAGTTACACCCGTTGATAATGAAAATATAAAATCATAAAATAACCATTAAAGCAGTTCAAAATCTTTGTAACTTAAAGCAGAGACATAGATATCTATGTCTCTGCTTAAAGCAAATATAGATCGAGTCGACTTAAAGCATCACTGCAGATGTTTTTAATATGATATAAATACAGAATCCATGTCCCCCTACATATTCATGAGTTACGGTACATGCTGTGCATGGAATCCATGTCCCCTTTCATATTCATGAGTTACGGTACATGCTGTGCATGGTAAGACTTAAATATTTATGTTATTTTATTATTTTTTTTATTTTGCGTAATAATACATGTAAACACGGATTTATTGGCGTCCACGCCAAAGCACGGCGCCTCTTATGGAATGAAATCAGATTTTGTGAAAGGGCGACGGCAACTTCTCGAGCCTTTTAGTCGGTCATAATAAAAGCCGATCATTCCGATCGGTATGAGGGTGCTTGATTATTAATTAAAAATGAAATGTCGCGATATTTACAATGAATAGCGAATGGGGAATTTCGCAATGCAAACATTTTCAAATGAAATAACTTTTTCCGTCAATAAATCGTGCTCTTCGGGTTTTTTTATTTATCATTACACATAGAGGATATTGAATGAGTGTAGGTTTAATACTAAATTTATTGAACGAGTTGAATAAAATCATATTATGTGAGCCTCTGGCGAGCATAAATTTGTTTTATTCAACGAGTTCAATAAATTTAGTATTGAATCTACACGAATATAATATTCTATTTATCACATATATAAAATAAGTAACGCTAACATTAGCGCGCTTTAAATAACGCTACAGTATGTTTATAGCGCAAATGGCGTGACGTCAAAGTGTTATTACACTAGTGTAATATCGTCTTTATCGGTCAATATGACAATTGAATTCTTAAAATTTATTTTACAATTTTAATAAAAAATAGAGGATATTTGTTTAGTTCAGTGTTAGATCAGAATATATTTCACCGAGTGAGCACCAAAAGGTATATTTCACGAGTGGCGCAGCCACGAGTGAAATATGAACTTTTGGTGTTCACGAGGTGAAATATATTTCAATCTTACACTAAACTAAACAAATTTTCTTTTTATTACATGCAAAGAAACGTTTAAAAAGACTTTTCAACCTAGTACTAAATCAAAAGCGCACCAAATACTATTACAACGTGACGTCATTAAGCTGGTTACCAGTACTGTGCACGCTGGTATTTCATTAAAACAACGTAACGGGCTTAAATTCAAAACAGTGAAATTATCAAATTGGTAATTTCACTGTTTAAAACAGTGAAATAACCAGTTTTTATTTCACTGATATATTTCTATAAACCACCGAAAAGCATGTAATAAAGAGTAGTAAACGTAAAAACTCAGTATTAAAATAGCACATAATTAAAACACAAAAAAGAAAAGAAAACAATATTCATAAAATCTTTATTTTTTATATTAAAATAGATATTACAATTATTGTATAATAAACAATTATGCTCATCATGATCAACATGGTAATATAACCAGTGTCATATTGTTACTATATAACGTATAAGTGTGAACAGATACCTTAATAAGATGGGGTCTTCGTTAATAGCGATAACATAATAAGGGACAATACATAAGTGTGGTGTTGATCATGCGTTACACATATGGATTATAAATGATTGTCCGTTGCTATTAATAATCACGATCATAAAGAAATAACAAGTAATATTATAATCTCTTGCATGCCAATCAAAGTTCATAATGAACAAAATTGATATGTCTTTCGTCCGTTTATTCTTAAGTTTTCTGGTAAAAACCAATTAACCATTCAAAAGTTTATAAGAATATCTTGTCATCATATGTCTACTAGTTCATCTTCACTTGCTGCATGTCTTGCTTGGACGCCCTTTGATGCTTTGCATCAATGCTTTTCTTGTATTACATTAATATATTAATATAAATCCGTGATGTAAAGAACTATCCTTCTGGTCAACTTGTTTAGATTCATAGACGCTTGATTAGTTATATGTTTAATAAACGCTTATCGATCTAGAGTAGATGATGGAATTTTCATAGTTTTCGTTCTAAATAGAGTTGGAATAACTCATGTTGATCATTCACATCAAGCAATGAATGAAAAAATCAACAGAACTGTTGAAGCAAACTTTAAAGAGATTGGCTAAGGCTAAAAGGCAATTGCATACATCTGGAATATATCGTTTTATTGCGTAGTCAATGACGCTTGAAAGACATCGAGGGATAGATCTTTACTGTTCAATGTGTTTTAAATTATTGTAGTACGCGCAGTCATGTCGACGAAAATAAACGACTTGAAATCTACGCTTTATTTGAAAATAAATACTACAGAAGATGTCTTTAGACTAAGAGGATGTTTTGAAAAGTGCGACAGAGATCAGTTGCTTTCGTGGACAGATAAAGATGGCTACGATATTTTACATCATGCAATTATGTCTGAAAACATTGAGGCCGTCGGAATCATATTTGCCCTCGGTCATTTTAAACCGCCACACGAACCAAAATTTCATTCTTATATACACCTGGCAGCAAACTTTGGAAGTAAAACAATTGTGATTATGCTTTTACAAGAGAGACCACGTGATTATTCTACAAATAAATCTAAATTCAAGTGGGTGAATCCCCCGACGGAGACGCCGCTACATTCTCCTGACGGGACAAGTATGGTGACTCCGCTAGATGTGGCCGCTCTAAGTGGGCACGCTTCGTGTGTAAGATCTATTTTGGATGTGTCGTCAGTTAAAACCAAACTGGAGTTTGGTTCAGAAAATCACTTATCCGCAGCATGTGCCAGTAACTCGCCGTCTGCTCTTCGCTTATTGCTTAAAGAAAGGACAACGTCGGACGACCTTAAGTCTGCAGTAGGCGCTGCCTTGAAATTAGCAAACGCAGAATGCCTAGATGTTCTTTTAAGATGCAATCCTTCACTTACTTCACTTTTTAGTGGTATGAACCTTTACCATGTACTATACTCGTACAGTCTATCGTTTAAAAAGGAATGGTATGAATCTCTTTTGACAGTTACCTCCGTTTTGTTGAAGTATAAACAAAATCCGGTGTCTGATATTCCATTTCGTACTTATCCATTGTATAGCTTACTAAGCCATACACCCGCGTCGGATTTCGGAAAGTCGTATCCATATATAGCAGCCTGCATGGTTGTTCTCTTGAATGCAGGAGTGGATCCAAACTTTGATGAGGTCAAATTTGAGAAGGAACACGAAGCATTGCACATCCAAACAGCATTTGGACGATTATCGTACTCGTCCGCGCTCCACTGCTTGTATGACAATGTTATAACATTAGTAAGACATTTTGAAGATGACGTCACAAATATTAGACGTTTTGTCACCAAATGCACGGAGACATTACTACGCCACGGTGCCGATCTTTCAGTACAGGGCAGCGTTGGTGACGGACCAAATGGTTTCATAGGAAATCCTTTACATGCATTTTTGAAAGTTTCTATATTACTTGGATTGGATGAACGCAGTATCACTACTTTTAGGCTGTTGATACAGAACGGTTCTGATCCAAATGAAAATGAGTCCGGAAAGTTTCCGTTAAACACATTTTGTGACGAAATTTTAATGCACTCTGAAAAGTTTGAAAAGATAACGAAATCAGACGAAGCTTCACAATTGGAGTATGTTAATGAGATAGTGAATACACTCTTTGGCAATATGACATTGACGTCTGTCAGTAGCGCGTGCAAGATCGAATTTGGTGGGAAACCGACCAATGATATACAAAGGAAGCTTTTTAAAATATGCAAAGACGAGATGCAAAAACGAGCTTCTAGTGTTTGGAACTTAAAAGTTCTTTGTCGCTTAAGTATTTTGCAAGCATGTAAATGGAAATCCACGGCTGTGGTTGAATTGCCAATACCGATAGCTTTGAAAAAGTACATCAACAATGTGGAATGACCCTCAATCAGGTGCCAGTTTATAAACTAAATAAGTGATTGCTTCAATTCACTGCAAAGCAGTAAGAAGATGATGCTATTTTGAAGTTATTATCAGTGTATGAATTACGTAACCTAAAGAGTGAGAATTTAGTATTTAAAATTATCCATGACTGTATGAATAACGTCATCTTGAGAGTACATGAACTATTTTGATATTGTCCATGAGTCTAGAGTGCATAGATGACGTCACCGAGAGAGTGTGCATTAACTATTTTGAAATGTTTACGAGTTAGAGTGTATGAATAACGTCGAATAAAGAGTGTGCATTTACTTATTTTAAAGTTATTCCTGAGTTCATGGAATACGTCACCTATAGAAGCGTATGCATTTATAAGGAACTTCCTTTCGACGATAACATGTGCTGTGTTTGTATATAATCATCTATAAAGTGTATAGTTTGCATTTATCTTGAAAATAATGTTAACTTTGTATGTTAGGATGTTGTTAATGCTTGCGTCATAAGAATTCTTAACATATTTCTAAGTAATTTTGTTCATTGTGATAAATGTTCTTAAGCATTTCTTGTTGGCTAAATGTATTGAATATTTTCTAATAAAACTGTTAATTGAAACCCATTTTTTGTTTTGATGTCTAATAACAATGACATTTGTTATGCCGTTTCTCATGTTGATGTCTGCTCCGTTAATCATGTAAGAAATACTCATACTATGAGCCAGGTATACGTACGTTGCTCCGGTGCTCCCCCTGCTTTCCGCAAGAAACTGTCCGTTAATCAATTTTGTATCAGGTAAATACACATGTAGCAGTCTACTATTTTCGAAAAAAGGCGTCCGTGGCCGAGTTGTTAAGGTCGTTGTCTTAAAACCGCTTGCCCCTCCCCACTGCAGTGGGTTCGAATCCCGACAGAGACTTTGGATTCTTTCATGTGAAGAACCATGAATTCGTAGTGAGCAACAGTTGTACAATAATTTGCAATTCACAATCCATTTTTTTTCTATTTGTTCCCCTCTATGGTAACAACTGAACTGTATTAGGAAAAATCGTGCACACAGATGTTCGTACCATATAAACTATGCAGGCACTTAACTGAATATAGGCATAGCAATCGTATCCTCAACTATAATACTCGAGTCGGTGAATAAGATCTTATTAGAGTTGAAATAACGAAATATAAAGTCATGAGATGATAAATGAAATCATTTTAAAATAAACAATATTACATATTTCAAAACTTATTAAATTATCATAGTCTACACTGTATATTAGATCTACTTCATTTAAAATGTTAGGATAATACTTCGGGATAAATTTGTCATAAAAAAAGGTTTTAGATCATGTAACACATTTTTTTCATGGTTTTATTTCATAAATATGATGCTCAAATTAAGATTTTTCAGTATTGTAAGTTCCAATAAGCATTATTTATAAAGTTACCGAATTCAACATTTCATGTAAATGAACGGAGGTAATTAGAAATATATTTTCTATAAATTCTAAGTCAAATTTTCCAATAAGAAACAAATGCATATAATCTATTGATTAAATATAATGTGCACAAATATTTGCAGTACACATTTTACATATTATTCGATGTTTGAAAAATTGTTTTATTTACATAATTATATTTATATATAATTTTTTGCAAGTGTGGTATACACACATTAACAAGATCAATCGCAAAACATACAGGATCTATTAACTGATTTAATAAAATGTATGTTTTATATTTAGGTAATCACAACAAGAATAATATAGTGATTCGCTCCAGAGAGATTCATCCAGTTCCAGTAACCATCATCGCTACATGTTCTAAATCGTTTACTTTCAAGAAGTTCTGAGTAATACATATTTTTTTATTATATTTCACTTGTAATGGTTAGTTACCGATATTTTTCTTATTTCATTTTCAAATCAAAATGAAATGTTTTCATGAAATTATGCCGAAGATATCGTATCGATTTATTCTGGGAAATATACATAAGTTTACACGTGTATACAATTATATTGTCGCATATATCAACATGCATATTAAACACACAAAAAAGTAACAAAAATAATTATAAGATTTAGTAATATGTTTTATTTTACCTTAGCATTGCCAATTAAGCTAAAAGCGTATTTCCAATAAGATCCATTTACTGTAATAATATCATATAACACTAAATTATATAATGATAAATATGCAAAATATAACCAAACTATATTATTTTTTCGAAACTAATTGAATAAAAATATGTAATATATAAGTTATGGTGGATATATATTTTTTCTCTGAAGTGATCTGAATCGTCACCAATGTAGGGCGAGTTGTTATGGAGCGAATTATGAGTGGCGCGAATCGTTATATTAACCGCCGTCTGTACGGTATGGTACGGTAATGTTTACGATACGGAATATATATGTCAACGTCAACGACAATAACAACAACAGCGACCTGAAACTGTTTCCACCTGCAGTTTTAAGAAAATACTATCCATTACAATACCCCTTTCCTATGTATAATATAAACACAATAGGTAAATGAATCGCTACAATATAGTTCCTGTGTTATTGAACATGTTCATTTGTGTTCATACATGACATTGGAAACTTTCATGTTCTTAATTTCTTTATCATGTTTATGCTTATGGAAAATAGTTTGCATTTTTATTAAAGCAGATAGAGTCAAAATCTCTCCATATGACATACATCACCAGCCCAATCTCAGTCTCTCCTATAGAGTTGCTAACTCATCAAGTCCCATATCATATTAGATCTAATGTGACATCAGTGTTGCATCTAGAATTTCAAAATTATGGGGTATTGTCCCCTACTCATTAAAAAGAATTCATTTATCATTTATTTTTACATTAAGGCATTTCTGACAGCTATCGTCCGCTTAACAACGGTAATAGAAAAATAAAATATTGACGAATACTTGTATTAAGTTGTAAAGTGCGCAGATCAAACCATCATTACACATGCAAGATGACCTGGTCGTCTGATTGAGTATGTATTTGAGTCATTAAAACAAATGAAAACAAACATAGCAGAAGCATTCAAGATACGATGAAGATTAACTGAATCAAGTTGAAAAGATAGTCAGATGTGTGACTTGGTGCACATTGACTTCATTAGAATGCACAATCCGCAAAAAATATGCGCAAAATGTGCAATTGCCCGGCCTAGATGCAACACTGTGACATGGTTTATAACTCTAATGTCAATATTTCCAGAATTATAGCCCCCTTAAACTTAAAGAGTTTTTCTTATTGTGCCCCCCTATAGGTGGGGCATTTAGATTACCCATGTCCGTCCATCTGTCCGTCCGTATGAACCCCAGGGCATTTTTTGTCAAAATTGTGAAGGGACCTGTGCCTGTTCATTTTGTGAAAAAAGGGCGATATATGTTATAAAATTGTGAAAAAGAAATGACATATAACTTGGCATTTCACCACATTTTGAAACTGGAAACGGTTGATTATAATTTCTGACCTGTGTAAAATCTGCTTCCATTTATACATTAACCAGGTTAACATGAGCAAAAACCATTTAAATGATTAAAACTATTTCTGTGTTATTGCAATTCGTGTAAATCAAGTTTTACCGCAAGGTAAACAATGTATTTCGAAACAAAGTCCCAATATTTTGTGAAATCTCTTTTGAAATTGTGAATTTTTATCTGCTACTTTGTGAAAAAAAGTGCAATTTTGAATTGTGAAGGGTGTTATATTGGCCCCTGTTATAGAAGGAAAAAATGCCCTGAACCCAGAGGTACTTGTGTGACTTGGAGAACAATGGGTAACAGTAAATTCTTTTTGATCCTATTCATTCCGTTTTTACTTGTGTGTCTTTTTTTAAGCCTTGTGTGACTTAAAATGGCCAAAAAGATCCAAGGAAAAGTCACATAAGTACCATTTTGTGAGTATGTCCATCCGTCCTTCAGTTCGTCCGTTCCCTTTTGTGTCGCACAGAACTCAAAAAGTATTTGACCTAGAGTCATGAAACCTTACCGGAATGTTGATCAGCATGTGAAGTTGTGCACCTTGGTATTTTCATGTGGATATATTTAGTATTTTTAGAGTTATTGCCCTTGACTTAGTAAAAATTTGCAATTTTCAACTTGTGTCGCACATAACTCAAAATGTATTTGACCTAGAGTCATGAAACCTTACAAGAATGTTGCTCAGCATGTGTAGTTGTGCACCTGGGCATTTTCGTGTGGATATTTTTAGTATTTTTAGAGTTATTGCCCTTGACTTAGTAAAAATTTGCAATGTTCAACTTGTGTCACATGTAACTCTAAAAGTATTTGACCTAGAGTCATAAAACTTTACAAGAATGTTGCTCAGCATGAGTAGTTGTGCACCTGGGTCTTTTTGTGTGGACATTTTTAGTAATTTTAGGGTTATTCCCCTTGACTTAGTAAAAATTTGCAATTTTCAACTTGTGTCACATGTAACTCAAAAAAGTATTTGACCTAGAGTCATGAAACCTTACAGGAACGTTGCTCAGCATGTGTAGTTGTGCACCTTGGTATTCTCATGTAGATATATTTAGTATTTTTAGAGTTATTGCCCTTGACTTAGTAAAAATTTGCAATTTTCAACTTATGTCGCACAGAACTCAAAACATATTTGACCTAGAGTCATGAAACCTTACAAGAATGTTGCTCAACATGTGTTGTTGTGCACCTGGGTCTTTTTGTGTGGACATTTTTAGAAATTTTAGGGTTATTGCCCTTGACTTAGTAAAAATTTGCAATTTTCAAATTGTGTCACACGTAACTCAAAAAAGTATTTGACCTAAAGTCATGAAACCATACAGGAATGTTGCTCAGCATGTGTAGTTGTGCACCTTGGTATTTTCATGTGTATATATATTTAGTATTTTTAGAGTTATTGCCCTTGACTTAGTAAAAATTTGCAATTTTCAACTTGTGTTGCACAGAACTCAAAAAGTATTTGACCTAGAGTCATGAAACCTTACAAGAATGTTGCTCAGCAGTGGTGTTGTTGTGCACCTGGGTCTTTTTGTGTGGACATTTTTAGTAATTTTAGGGTTATTGCCCTTGACTTAGTAAAAATTTGCAATTTTCAACTTGTGTCACACGTAACTCAAAAAAGTATTTGACCTAGAGCCATGAAACCTTACAGGAATGTTGCTCAGCATGAGTAGTTGTGCACATTGGTATTTTCATGCAGATATATTTAGTATTTTAAAATTTTTTTTAGAGTTATTACCCTTGACTTAGTAAAAATGTACAATATTTAACTTGTGTTGCGTGTAACTCAAAAAGTTTATGACCTGTCAGCCTGAAAGTTTCCAAGAATGTTGCTCAACATGTGTACTTATAATGCACCTTGGGGTTCTCTTGTGGATTTATTTAGTATTTGTAGTATTTGTCCTTTACTTAATACAAGATTTTCAGTTTTCAACTTGGGCAGATGTAGCCAAAAAAAAAAAATTGACCTAGAGACATAAGATTGACAAATTGGTGGAGTGTGGGGGCATCCGTGTCTTATGGACACACTTCTAGTTTTTATATAACTTCTTTATTTCTTCAGGGATTTAATTCAAACTTCAAAAAATATGTTTGTTATCACCACCTATAAAAAAGGCTATATCATGTGTTTCTTATTCCTGTATTTCTAGAATTATCTTCAAACTTAGAATTTAAAATAGAATTTATTTGAAAACTGTTATACTCTTTTCCCCCCTGTTCTTTGTAAATGGTATCCATTTGTCTTTAGACTAAGATAATAAATTGTTCTTTTTGTCATTATACTCACAACATGCATGACACGGTTCATAACTCTAGCATCTTTATTTCAAGAGTTTTTTCCTCTTTGAGCTAACTATTTTACATAAGCTAACTATTTTACATGTACATTAAAAATGTTATAATAAATACTTTTTGCTGTTAATAATAATCATACTTGTTACTGAAGGGATTGATTTCAGATTTCAAATTTTTGTCTTTTGTACTAGACTATATATAGCACAGCGACTCGGCACAGTGTTGGAATAGTGTAAAAAGTAATTCAAGAAAAAATATATATTGTCTATATATTATAGAATTATACAGTATATATTTTTTTCTACTATTACGTTTTACACTTTCCAAAAACTGTGCCGAGTCTCTGTGATATACATGTATAGAGCATAATTATATAGAAATGTCTGTTAAACTTTTATTGAATATGCATTTCATTTCAATGATTTCAGGGTAAAGCAGTTTTAATACCAGCAATGGGTGAAGTTGGCCAATACCATATTACAATGTTAGTAAACAGTGAACAGGAAGATTCTATTAGAAAACTGTTTACAGACAAGAACTGGACATGTTGGCTAAATGGTATACTTATTATTACAGTAATTATACAGTTTTGTTTATTGATTTAACAAACTTGAGTGTCTGTCTTCAAAAAAGAATTAGTCCTTAATTGTAAGCTAATCAAATAAAGGCAGCAGTTACACTTTTAGCTATTAGTTAGTTTATATAAATGATTTAATCAGGGGTTTGGCTCTTATTCTCTGAAACTTAAAAGTTGACAGACAGGGTCTCTTAAACTGCTTATCAGTCACAGTTGATGAAAGTATTCTTTGGAATTGCAGCAAAGTACAGGTATACTGTTGCCAGATTGTCCACAGGTCCTTAAGTTTGGTTTAACATATTGTTGCCAGTTTGTCCTTAAGTCTGGTGGAGTCTATTATTACAAGTTTGACTTTCCTTTAGTCTGGTTTAGCATATTATATTGCCAGTTTATCTACAACTTAGTACAAATGCTTCATTTTAGGTGATCAAATTGTTGCAAGTTTGTCTTTCCTTCAGTTTGGTGAATCACAATGATGCCAGTTTAAAGGAGATATTTTTACCAGTCTTATTGTGCCTATTAATGTCAATTTGTCTGTCCTTCAGTGTATAAGGGGAGCAAATTAATGCCTTAAGACTTGTTGAGCCATAGTATTGCTAGCTTGTCAGTCTGTTTGATTATACTAGTTACTTGGATCATTTATTGTAAGGAAGCTATCCAGCTAGCTTTAATATGGAAGGTTAGTGGTTCTTCTCAGGTGCCTGCTTGTGCCTGAAATACTGCATCAAAGTTTTACTAATGTCTGGAATGTCAACATTAGACCTTTTTCTTTATTATTGCATGTACTAGTATAAACATACTGTCATATCTTGATAATTATAATTTTTCTATGTTTCAGTCGTATCAGATCAGACAGTGGTAGATGTCAGGCAGAATGGTTTTGATAACATTTTTACAAACATTCATGAAACCAATGATAACGACACTGACATGCCAGACTTTGTGGAAATTAAGTCAGAAGTCGTTTATGAAGACTATGGAACAGACACAGATTCTGCTGATGAACCTTCTGTCTATGCTGTAGAAACACCCATACTTCCTGCTAATGATAATGAAGAAATAAAACATGAAATTTCTGCAGTAGATGAAGACATATTTGAAAAGACAAAAATTTTGAAGTCCAATAATGAGCAAGCTGGAGGACTTAAAGTTTCTACTCCAAATACTGTGTTACCCATTATATCTGCCACAGCTGGTATCAGTGATTTGACATCAAATGCTTCAGGAACTTCTGTTAGACCTTTACTAAATCCATTGTCATCTGGTATTAATCTGGGGCTTAACCAACCAATGACTGCTGTAAGCTCTCTGCCAACAAAAGGGGTACCTGCTAGTGGATATATCTCTGACTTTGTAGAGCATAACATGCTTAAACCTGTGAAAATCAGAAAGACAAATCAAAGTTATGCTAAATATAGTTCTGCAATTAAAGGAATTCGAAAAAGTGCTTACTTAGCAGATTTGGTGACAAAAATAAAAAATAAAGGTAAAATATCCGAAGGCGAGGATAAATTGACAAATGAAAATGAGGATGAAAGTCTAATAACTAACAAAGAAGAAAATGAAAAAACAAAGAATAAAATGTATGCCAATCAGCTAAGCTGTTCTTTTTGCCCAGATTGCCAGGAAAAATTTTCATCACGTAAATATTGTTTTTATTATTATTTGTAGTTAACTTATAATTTATTTTATTGTAATTTATTTTATTAGGGTTGTGGCCCTTTACTTTGACATTGCCTATTTCAGAAATAGAAGTAAAAAAGATTCTATGAACCAAAATTTTATTTTTAAAGGGACATCACTGAGGTTTTTTGATATGATACGACTGGATATTTTTTACAAGGTTTTATATCCTTTGAGATCCATACCAATAAATTAGTTGCATAGTAACAGATCATTCCCTTGCTTCGTTTTTTTTCATTTTTTCAGAATAATTATTTTTGTTGTGCAAAATGACTTTAAACTACAATGTATATAAAGTAAACAGTATTTAATTCAATAACTTTTGTTTGCACCAAATATTGATTTTCTTTTTCATGTTTTTTAATTAAGAGAATATTTCTTCATTAATTTTTTTATATTTTTCTGTTTAAAGTGACCCAGTTCGTCGTCATCACAGTAAGATTTACAAACTATGATTTTAGACTTTTGGACTACAATTAAGCTCTTTTAAATTCATTGTGACAAGTTTTGTACTTATCCTGTTCTTATAAGTAAATGACTTACAAAGGGCAGAAACACATTGGTTTATATAATAAGTGTCTTACCACTCTCTGGGGATCAAGGGTTTGAGCCCTTTTAGGGTCACTTCTTTGTTCCTTATATAATCATATTAGTAATAGGGAGGGGACTCAAAAAATGATTAATATAAGTTACAAGAACAGTCAATTACAGTTAAACTGAAATTAGTATTTTTAAACTAACTACTTATTTTATTCTTGGTTAAGAATTTTTGTATTTCATTTTAAAAACTTCATATGAAATGCATGTTGTATAATGAATATCTATGTTATTTTGTCAGTGGAGAAGCTGTGGGTGCATAGGAATGAAATCAAACATACCCTTCCAAAAACAAAACCTCGGGGATTTGCTAAACGCCATTACAGTCCAGAAGAACTTCTAAAAATGGGATTTCTGCAGTGTTCTGAATGTGATTACCTTTTTCAAGACAGAAGAAAATTAAGGCAGCATATGTTTGCAAATCATAGAGAAATTATGCCGAACCCTGTGTGCCCTATATGTGGAGAAGAGTTTGAAGGATGTAAGTACTGGTATTGTAATAGTCTGTAAATTAAGTGGTAGCCTGACACCCCATGTCTAGTATAACTTTCCTTGCATATTAATCAGAATTGTTCTATGGTTACAGAAAATCCCAATTTACAGTCCCCTGTGCAAGGCAAGTTGTTCATTATGAATGAATTGCATACCTAGGAGGACGCTATTACACTGTTATAAATGAATATATAAACTCGTGTACTAGAAGAAAAATGGTGTGTGAAAATATTAGTTCTCGTATATGATTTGGATGTAATATGCAAGAAAAAGACCAATTAAAACACTGGCTGTTCTCACAGAAGCAAATACCTAGCTATTTTACTATCATTATTTGTATTTGTATAAGATCATTATGTTGTTCATTATTAACTCAATTAACTGGTATTGTTATGTCAGCGTTGACATCCGCAAACTTGTACCTTGATTATAACTTTTTATGCTCTTGTTGAATTGTCTTCATACTTGGCCACAACAACCCTTGGGACAAGACCTTTCAGTAGACCAGACTAACTTTGACCTTCATCCATAAATGACTAACGAAAGTCTGTATATTAGCAAACATGTGTAAAGTAAAGATCACATATTATAACATTGTTATTTCAATATGTTGAGTAGTGAATATCTGTAAAGAACATCTGTAGAATAAAGAACATACATTGTTATAACAATATGTTGAGTAGTGAATGACTGCAAAGAACATTTGTAGAATTAAGAACATAAATGGTTATTACATTATGTTGAGCAGAGAATGTTTGTAAAGAACATCTCTAGAATTAAGAACATTCATGGTTATTACATTATGTTGAGTAGTGAATGACTGCAAAGAACATTTGTAGAATTAAGAACATTCATGGTTATAACATTACATTGTATGTTGACTGTTGAGTAGTAAATGACTGCAAAGAACATTTGTAGAATTAAGAACATTCATGGTTATTACATTACATTGTATGTTGAGTAGTAAATGACTGCAAAGAACATTTGTAGAATTAAGAACATTCATGGTTATTACATTATGTTGAGTAGTGAATGCCTATATAGAACATCTCTAGAATTAAGAACATTCATGGTTATTACATTATGTTGAGTATTTAATGACTGCAAAGAACATTTGTAGAATAAAGAACATACATTGTTATTACTAAAGAAAGTGATCACAGATTGTATTTATTCTATTTTTTAATAACTTTCCTATGTTTTCTACATGCAGATCGAGACCTATATAAGCACAAACGTGAGAAACAGCATATGGATAGTATTTGGCGTCTGAACAGTTACCAGTGCGAAACTTGTGGCAAACATATGACCAAATACGAAAACTTCAAAAGTCATAAAGAATTATCATGTGGTAAAAATGAAGAGGAGTTGAAAGCTCTTCATATACACCCGTGTGAAATTTGTGGAAAACTATTTAAGACTACAAAAGCAGCACACCAGCATAAAATTAAGGTTCATGAACAAGAGGAGTCTGTTTGTGACATCTGTGGAAAAGTTTTGAAGACTAAGTTTGCATTACGTTCACACAAACGCAGGCATTTCGATAAGAATAGAAAGTTTGTTTGCAAAGAATGTGGCAAAGGTTTCTTCAATGTTACGATTTTAAAACAGCATGAACGTGTGCATACAAAAGAGAAGCCATTTAAATGTCCGATGTGTGAGTACACGTCGTCAGTTGCAGGAAATATAAAAAAGCATTCTTGTAATATACACAAACAAAATCTGGCACCTATTGATTTAAGGCAATTAGACAAGAGCGGTACTTGATTAGAAACAGTATTTTTGATTTGTTAATCTTTAAAAAGTAAATGTGTATGAATGAAAGATAATTGATAAATGTTAGGTGCTCTTATAAATAGATTAGTAGTAATAACCGACCTATTGTTTATAATTTGTTGTTCCCCTCTGATAACCTTATAATTTATAATAGATTTGTTACATAGTTTCTTTTCCATATTTAATTACATATAGATGTGTATGCAACTAGCAAAATTTTCATTTAGTCTTCATAGGCTAGAAAACTTAGTGATCTTTGACTTAAAAAGTCTTCTCACAAACTTCAATGCCATAGCATAGATATTTGGCTTGAAGCACCACCATCTTTTGATTCTCTGCAAAAGTTGAATAATTCATTTCCTTGGGGGTCAAAATTGCCTCCTTCTCAAGGGTTGACAATAAGTTTATATAAACTGTTTTAGTAAACTCATAAATATTATTGCCTAGATCTTAGATATATGGCATGGAGCATTGACTTAAATATAAAATAACATGCCCCCATATGTGGGCCACTTTGTATCATTAAGATTGTTAAGGATCTATTCCCTTAATTAAAGATTATTTATTATCACTCATAAAGATTTGCATTTTGAAGTAATATTTCTTGCCTTCCTTTGTGTTTATATTTGTGCTTTGTCATCATAAAATAAGTATTAGTAGTCACTGATAGATAGTACTATGTAGTCCTTGTGACACAATAATTTATGTTGACCGATCATACTCATGGAAAGATTTTATTGTGTGGAAACAAATCCCTGTGCTTGCTCAAGTCAAAATTTTAAGAATAAATGATAAAATTGCAAGTCCGTTTCATATACCACTTGAAGGATTTTTTTCAAAATTAAATGTCAGAAAGCCAACTATATTAGTCCTAAAACCCAATAAGGATTCTTTTCAAACCAAGCTCAAATGTTAATACAAAGGCAATGTGCAGAACACGTGTCATCCTTGTGTAGACTGAAGGTCAAGGTCACACTTGAAGGTTAAATATCAGGCAGCCCATTGTCAGTCAAAGTCATGTCCATTTTACAGATCCTATTTTCCTTCAAGGATTTTCTTTACCTTGTTTATAATATACATCGGAAAAAAGGTGATGTGTAAAACCTATGCCACTCTTGTTCCGGGTCATGGTTAGGTCACAGTTAAAGGTTTAATGACAAATGTCAAACGCGCCTACTCTAATAAATCCTACAACAAATCAAGGACGTTCTCTAATTGTCCAATATTTCACAGAAATCTTTTATTTTTTATATCTCAAATTTTTTATGTCCTTTTATAGTTTTGAAAAAATAATGGCCAATTTCCTGAAACATCATTTGCTTCTATGGCATTTTGACAATAAATATTGTGATTTAGTTTTTGGTATGGAAGCCAAAGTACTACTTTGATTACATTTTGCTATATACATGTTTATGACATAAACATACAATTTTACAGTCAGTTTACTTAAGAATTTAACTGCTCAAAAACCATTATCTAAATTTTTAAAAATCGTGCATGCATGCCCTTTCAAGAGAAGTAAGGATTTATTCTTTTCTGAAGGATAATGTTCCTTTTGTTCAAATCAACATGGTAATGTGCATATTGCGCCAGCTAAAAGTCACTGTCATAGCTTAAAGTTAAATTGCAGAAAGTCAAATATTAGACAATTTTGTATACACTTTGTATCAACTTTGTATCCACTTTATAAATCCTACACCACTGTAAGTTTTTTCTTTTAACTTGGCTCGAATGTGGGATAATGTGCTGTATGCAACTCTGAGATCTAATAACTTATATTTTTTGAAGTATACATTTAAATAAATCTACTGTCAAATGGTGGGGTTATTCGTCACTTTCTTGTGACAAAGCTTTAAATCATATGGCTCTCTAGTCCATTGGACCACTTATTTTGTAAAATTATTTGAGCCGCGTAATGACAAAACCAACGTAATGTGTTTGCAACCAGCATGCATCCAGACCAGCCTGCGCATCCGCACAGTCTGATCAGGATTCAGGCTGTTCGCTATCAGTTTCTCTACTTGTTATAGGGTTTGTGGGCGAACAGCATGGATCCTGATCAGACTGCGCTGATGCGCCGGTTGGTCTGGATCCATGGTGGTCGCAAATGCATTATGTTGGTTTTGTCATGGCGTGGCTCATTTATCTTTTTAATGGCACATTACCCCTCTGAAATCAGTATTTTTTTTATTTCTCTAGAAAGGTAAAATATGTGTTATATAATATTTTAATAATGATTTTAGAGCGTTTTAGATGAAAGAAGTGTTGAAAGATCAGTCATGTGTTGTTAAAGTAGGAAAATGTAAACAAAGTAGTATTTTGAGGTTCCATACTAAATGCTAACACGCTAGACCTATGCCATTTGCCAAAGACCAAAAGTAGCGAAAGATAGTTAATCTATATAGCCATTGAGTATTGTTTTGGAAACTATAATAAGATAAAAGAAATAAAAAAGACTTTAAAAATGATAGCATTTCATGGGCTTAATGGGCCTTTAAAGAAGTATCCGATTTTATCCAGGTGAGCGTAACAGGCCAAAACGACGCTTTTGTTTTATTATTGTATTGAACTATTCCCTTATCAAAAAATTCCTTCCTGGACAATAATGATTGTGGTTGGCTTGAAAAGATTAAACAGTATTACAAGATTGTTGTCACTCGGCACTGAAATAATCTTTATACCGTCAACAGTTCAGTACTGGATAAAAATGTTACACTATTGAGGCCGGTTTAATGATAATAACAAAAAAAAACACACAAAAAAAAACAAAAACAAAAAACGTCATTTGCACCGATATAACTGTATTACAGTATAAACTTTTTTATCAGTTCACCTTGCACAGTGATTGTTATATCATTTATAAATTCATGTCAGATATCATTATAATTACAGCTTAATATTTTTGACATCACTCCGATCAAACCCGTTTTTTTGTTGATCTTTTTTTAGCATCAACAGTTTTTCATTTCGGGCAAGATAAAACAAAATTTTAAAGTATTGTTTGTTTCACCTACAGTTGAGAAATGTTCGCCAGAACAACTTTAACAGAATCCAAAACGAAAAACTCAAAGTCGGGCATGCCTATATTTTAAGGTTAAACGCCTTGCAAAGGGAGAAAAGGCCAGAGCTGTGCTATAATGCTAACGATTTCAGAGTAGAGGGATTTGCTTTTATGGTGGGAAAGGGTTCTTAGAGGGGTGGAGTATCTAATTAAACTACTACTTTGAGGGACGAATGTAAATAATTGTTCTTTATCGCTCCTCAAGTAGTATTTCATTATTGTCTGCTTATGTTAGTTCAAAGGGATTTAAGTGTTGAAACTTTGTGTGCGACGCAGTATATTTTATCTTTTGGCCGTAATGTAACAGTTTTTATCTGACCCAGTATGTGTGCGCCACAACGTTGTACCTAACAACAGGAAAGTGCAGTGAAGAAATGTAAACAATTTATTGATAATACAATGATTTGTTATTTTGACCTAATCATTATGATAAAAAAGAGGTCAATTTATGTCAGCAAATAAGTACTAAAAATAAATTTGGATTTTAAAATAAAATTGTCACTCTTTATATTGGGATATCATTATTATTATTACTACTACACTATATTAAGACAAATGGAGAAAACCGAAAAACGGCAAACCTTGATGCCAGACTAGAAAATCGGTAGCGTTAGATTCTATAACGGTAAGTCATTTAATTCATTTTTGCAGGCATATTCTCAGTATATTTTAAAATTGCGATATAATGTTTAAACATCACAGATTTGTTGTGTTTTTTTTTTAAATCGGACATTCTGTTAATTTAGTTAACATAAAATTTTAAGCTAAAATACTAGTAAATGGGACTATTTCTTAATTAACCATATAATTGTTCAAAGTACTTACTGCTGATGACGTTAAACTTTACGAGTGCTGTAGATTTCGTGAATGATTCTGTTAAATAAAATAATTAAATGTTATGTTTTAAAACATATTTTGTTAATTAACACAAAGTTTGCCCTTTTATTATCTTTAATGTCCTATCTGAATTAGGCCTATATATCGTTTTAGTTGTATACTGATTACGAAACCACATTGTGTTTTTAAACGTATATCAACATACCTAAACGCTGTAAATTGTATTAAAATATGGCCTCTTAATGCTTATACTTAACATGTAAATAGTTCTGGCGTGGTGCAAAGGAGGCGTCTTTTTATTATAAATAAATGAATATTTATGATACTTTTGATTAAATGACTGCACTAAATCAAAATGCATTTCGTGTAGGAAAACTATTACTATTCCACATGATTCGTTTTAATGCTGGCTCGATTCCTTTAAGTTTTACTGGATTTGTTTCAATTTCAAAGCTATTTATGACTTTAAATGGATTTTCTATTTCCAATCTTTAATTTTGAGCTATGGGGAAGAGTTGTAATTTCTTAAGTGCGGCCATGACAATCAGTATGTATTTAGGATTGCGTACCGCATTTGACCTCGATTCGGATGATGCGCTTTATTCCATTAACATTTATGGAAAAAAAGGGAATTATTTCTAGCAGTTGATGCAAAAATAATGTATATGTCCCTTAAAAATGAAGTGATATACCACGTGGTATGATTAAAAGTTTTTTCACTCAGTCATTAAAATGAGAAACTGAAATCTTAAATTATTGTGAAAGATTATATACATGCGATTTTTATTCAATGATGGTCCCTCAATACAATTTGGTGTATATCTGAACTATATAAACCTATGTTATATTTTTGTAGCGTCACCAGCATTTTACTACAGAGATAAATTAATTAAGTCCCAGTTTATCCGATGTCATTAATCCAAAATATGGCGCTAAAAAGTAAGAAGCCGAAAAGGGAACATGACAATGACGCGTTTTATGGAGCAGACGATAAAAGCGGCGTTGAAGGAATAAGGATGGGTACCTTAGAGGATAAACATGATATAATACCAAAGGTAGAAGCAGACGATAAAGACAGCGCTGATGTTGCTCAAGACGAGGCCGATATAGGATTCAAAGTAAGTATCACTAGGGAAACCAAAAATGTAAATAGTGCATTATCGTTTTAACTTTATAAAAAGGGAAAATTTTAAGGGATTCTAGAATATAGGGGGAGACTTTTGCCAG
>NW_026864025.1:0-50365 GCF_026571515.1 Ruditapes philippinarum
AAAATGCACATAAAAAAAATAGAAATAAATCTGTCACATTAAAAGCAATCAAAAGCAGCTCATATAAGATAATTAAATCAAGCACAGTGATGAAACAAATGCAAAGCAAAAGTAACTAAAAACTTGAAACATCCAGCATGTCGCTGCCAACATTTTGTTTTTTTCTTTTTTGATGATGTACATGCGTTATGTGATAGTACATGAAGTACAGGAGCAGTTCTCCCCTTGCCAAGTATTTATCAATGATCTAAAATGGTTAAAAGATGAAGTTTGTCTAAAATTATCTGGAAGTTGATTCCAAAGTTTGGCAGCGGCAGCATACCGGAAAGATTTCTTACCATATCTGTCAGTTCTTGGTAAAGGTACCTCAACAATATTGGTGTGTCTAAAATTATATTTCGAATGTTTAAGATGTAGTAAATCATTTAAATAAACAGGAGACATATCATTTAGAATTTTGTATGTTTCTAAAGCAATTGCTCTTAATCTCCTAACTTTCAAAGAAATAAGGCCAGACTTCTCAAGTAGTTGATCATAGTTACTGTTAAAATCATCATAAATAAATCTCAAAGCTCTTTCCTGAATTTTTAAAAGCTAAATGAAAAATGTGGCATTCCCTTATTGAATTGTAGCAAACAAACACTTTACCATGGGTAATAAAAATATTATTTATAATTAGACATGTTTTATAATTAGTAGGTTATTTTATTGTTTTGTAATTGATACGGACGAAGATAAATAAATTACATAGGTTTATTTAAAAATGGTTGTCAAACATATTTTCAAACCCCTTTTTTCGATGAGTGTCACAATTTAAGCAGAAGAAAATAAAAAATAGGTTCTGTACTGGCTACAAATACTAAAGAGGAAGTTAGCTGGTGAAAATTAGAAACATAGACCTTACAATTTATCTGAAAAAGAAAAGTGAACTTGAAAACGAGTCTGGTGAATGGTTTTCTCTCATGCAAAGTTTAGAGCATTTTTAATTCTGACTACGTTAATACGTCATGGAATGTTATCGTTACATTATATTTTTAGACTGTAAACTACATGTATACTTATTTTGAAAATGTGATAAACAGAATATTTTGTTCTCATATTTTCTATGACTTAATTCATTGAAGTCATTGGTTGAATAAAGTAGTAATATTTTATGAAACGTGTACCCACAGCGATCTTGAGGAAAAACCCGGACACTTAAAAGACTGTTGTTAACTTAATTCTGACACTAAGCTTCATTTTAACAAAATGTTAGGTTTTATATACATGCAAAATAAAATCACGTCCCTTGTTGTCGCAATATAAAGCCCAAGAAAAAAAGTAATCAGAGAATGAGCATCTGAATAGACATTTCTATCGTTGTCCATTATCTGTCGTCACATTAAGTAAACCCCAGAAAAAAGGAGCCACTCTACGGGCATGCTCTGGAGTGGGGATATCTAAACACGCACTGTGCATGTATACGATTTAACTCTGACAGAAAGGTCCCCAAACTATAATACACTTATAAATTGGTGTTCCTCAGTATGATAATATAACACAGTGACATTTTAAACTGAGATTGTTCTTCATATTCAATAATAAAGTATGTTTTGTTAATCTTCACGAGTATCTCTTTTATTTGTTTGTTGTTGAACCTGGAACTAAGGTCTTTTTACGTAGAATAGTCTACCAATGAAATTTTCAATGGAAGGTAAATAGTTCTAAGCAGAACGCCAGCATCTTTTTGTATTATTTCAAATACCAAAATAAACACGTTTCTTTAATGTCAAGTAAGACATATGTGATATGGTTTTGCCAGTAAAACATTAAAAGTAAAATTCAGTCGTAAAATTACCGAGAACGGCCATATTTTATTCACGGCTTCTGCACCTTATACTCCGACGCCGCTGCGATGGACCCACCACTTCTGCGAAAGCTATGGCCAGTGTGTTTAACTTATTGTATACTTATTATATTTAACTTTTCCGATCATTGAAGATCGTTCAGAACGACATTATTGCTGTGTTTGTGGTATTTTTTAGTTTTTACTTTTCAGCATATTTTTTACTTGGATGGTTCCAATGTGCACTAAACGAGAAAACAATGTGCGGAAGGTCTGAGGTTATGAAGCCTGCATATCACAGATAAGACGTCAAAACCATACGCCGATTTTAATGGAATGGCACTAACATGTCACATTGAAGGTTCCATGATACTCACCGTATGAACACATCTGCTGATGTATCTAAATTAAAAATACACCATTTTTATGTTTAAATGTTAAATTCTGCTAAAGCCGGTGCTAGGGGGCGTGGACGGTGGTTTGCACTTGACAGTACCGTCTATGAACAGGCTCAATCAAACCGAGCCTTCAACATTTTCAATTTTGCCTTGTTAGGTAGGGATTCTTATTTTCTCTATTTTAGTAACACAAGTAATGTCTTAGAGGAAAGTAGCAAAGCCTCAATACAAGGTTCATTTTCTCTTTCTAAATGAACGTGTTATCTTATGACAATACTTATCATGCAAACATTTATACTAGTCACCTTTAACTATGTAATTAATCCTTTCTCCAGCATGTAAATATCACACCATTCTTTTCCGTTGTAAAATTACATGTATGAAATCCACGATTTTCACGTGCATGGACCCACCAACTCTCCCTACCAAAAGAAACTAAATAATCTTTGTAAAGGTCACTTAGTTGATCCTAATAGTTTATAATAAAATATATATTTGCGCAAAGAACTCGTTGATAGTAAAATACAATTGATTATACCCTTATTGTTTATGTGTAACGAACTATTTCACGGGGGAGGAAGTGTTACACGAAGGATGGAGTTCTTATGATAACTTGTTTGGAGTTCTTATGATAACTGTCACGGAGTTCCTGGAAAACGTTACGGATTTCTGTGGAAAACTTTTCTATATACTTAGAGAACTCGCGTAAAAAATGGTTATTTTTAACTTTAAATGGGGAGTTTGAGGTGCTAAATTAAACTTCGATAATTAAGCTTGCCCTACATATTGTATTATGTTTCCGAAAAAAATATTTTAGTCCATATTTCGTCGCCGTTTAAAAAAATCTGGTAGTTTTGAGAAAAATTTCCAAATTACTTGCTAATTCGTACATATTGACTTTTTCATTTGTGATCTTCTTCGTTGCTATACATAATCACCTAATTATAGTAGAGAGTTGCAAACATAAAGCCCGGGCTAATAAATGTATACCCGACTTTTCAAATGTTACGGAGTTCTTGTGATAACTCAAAATATGTCCTGGAGTTCTTATGATATCACGGCTCATTTGTCTTATGTATCTGAGACTAATCAAACTCATGTATTTCTGTATTACTGTACATTTAATGGTTATCTTTAAGGAATATTTAGCCTATCAAATTTAATCTTTTATTTAAGTCTCACCATTGTATAATATTTCTATACATATACATTGCACAAAGCCATTCTAAAATAGAATTGTAAGAGACTATTATATAAGCATTATTTACGGACTTTATTACATTACCAGGTTGAAATTATGCATTGGTGTAAAAATGGTTTAAAATCCATCACCACTTGAGTCTATGAGTCTAGTAGTAGACAGATTACCAATTATCAATGTTAAAATATTAATGTCTATTGTGCTATTGTTTATTTTCTTTTTAACATACAATAGTAATCATTTGAAAATAATATGATATAAACTTTGACTTACTTTCTTCAATAAAAGTTTAGTTTTTTCTTTATAGCAATATATACTAGAACAATATCATCGGATGAATGTTGTGCGTATATCAACTTTACACTGAAAATACATTTTAAAGCACGTTTATAGATTAACTCAAAAAATATATTTCAGGATTTCTTAAATAAGCGGCTTTAAAGCCAAAAATATCAGTTTAAACTGAACGTCAAATTTTACATAAAAACCACACGTTCAAATACAGTTTCTTTCCATTGTTTAAGTATTTGCCGGCGTAAAACAATAAATTTTATATCAACATGACGGAAAAACATTTTCCGTCGGATACTGTTTGTTTAATTTAAGATAATCTCTTGGGGTGGCGTTATTGTACCCGTTATATTTACCAAGGATACGCAGCGACGTCATATTCAAACAAGAGCACCGCTAGGCGGAGCATAATATGCCCGAAAGTGATTTTTTTTTAGTAAAGATGAAGCATTTGTAAGACATGGGAATTAATAATATATAAAGTATTACCTCCTTCAAATTACAATCCTCCTTTAAAGTTTCAATATTGTGGTCCAAATGGAACTTAAGTTATGCCCCAGAAACTGTTTTCAATTCTAAGTTAATAGTGACCTTGACCTTGTGACCCCAAAATCAATAGGGGTCTTCTACCCAATATGGACAATCATCCTATGAAGTTTGAATATTGTGGGCTAAATGGAACTTAAGTTAAGCTCAAGAAACTGTTTTCAATTTCTAAGTAATAGTGACCTTGACCTTTGACTTTGTGACCCCAAAATCAAAAGGGGTCTTCTACCCAATATGGACAATCATCCTATGAAGTTTGAACACTGTGGGCCAAATAGAACTTAAGTTATGCTCCGGAAACTGTTTTCAGTTTTAAGGTCATAGTGACCTAGACCTTTGACCTTGTCACCCCAAAATCAATAGGGGTCTTCTCCTATGGAGTTTGAATATTGTGGGCCAAATGGAACTTAAGTTATGCTCCGGAAACCAAATTGCTAATGGACGGACAGACGGACGGACGGTCGCCAAGGGGCATAACATAATATGTCCGAAATTCTTTCGGGCATAAAAAACGGACTTTGATGGTCAACTTTGACGCCATGTGTACAAAAATGGCTGAAACAAAAGGAATATAGTCAACTTTAAACATGCCGGAACGGAGGAACATTCCACAGAGAACTATGAAATGTCCACGAGACAGAGGTGTATGAAAGTTATACAAGCTCAGGATCTTAACTGTTTAAAACAGTACTTATTCTGAGATAAGTGCTGTGATAAAACAATAATTTCACATCATCGTGTTGTGAATTTTGCGTTTTATTCTCTGTTTCACATGCTTTACTTCTGTTAAATTTTATACTTTTTCATTCATTACCTACAATAAAATTTTTACAATTGAGAGGTTCATTTATCTAAACTCTTAGATGTTCATTTATCTAAACTCTTAATTTCATCAATAATCATTCTTTTATAACCCAAATACACTTAAAAGTGTTGCGTTAGAAGTCTTTAGTTTAGACGAACAATTTGGTGCATAAAACTTTTTGGCTGACATAGACCGACTTTGGCAGAAATGTTAATCATGAAATATTGTACAGAACGCAGATTTAGGCTTCACCATAGCCTGGGTTCTAGTCTGTCGACTTTTTTATGTCCTTCTGTTTGGGAAATCGACATTAATATGATGGAAACAGAACAAGTATATAATAGAGTGTATGTTATGAATACATGTGTAAGCAAAAGATATCAACGCCGGAATCCCAGGCTAGTTTCACCAGACCATGGTTAAAATCCTTATTTTGAGTACATATCAAAGTGAGAAAACTTTAGTTTCTAGAATAGATAATTTGTAGTGCTAAATGCCAGCAGTTCAAACGAATGAGTAACGATTCATCACACTAACGATTCGCCACATAACGATTGGCCACAGAGTAAAACGATTCGCCACAGTTAAATAACGATTCGCCACAGTATGATTATAATAATGATTTTTTAGTAATCAACGACCCATATTCAAACTTGACCTAGAAATCATCAAAACAACCTTTCTGACAAATTTCCAAAATATTTGGATCAAAACTGCAGCCACTACAGTGTTAACAAGCTTAATCTATTTTTAGCTCCTGTGACCTAGTTTTTGAGCGGAGATGACCAATCTTCGAACTTGACCTAGAAATTATCAAAACAACCTTTCTGACAAATTTCCAGAATATTTGAAACAAAATTGCAGCCACTTTATAGTGTTAACAAGCTTTTTCAATTTTTAGCTCCAGTGACCTAGTTTTTGAGCGGAGATAACCAATCTTCGAACTTGACCTAGAAATTATTAAATCAACCTTTCTGACAAATTTCCAGAATATTTGGATCAAAACTGCAGCCAGTATAAATGTAAACAAGTTTTTTCTATTTTTAGCTCCTGTGACCTAATTTTTGACCAGAGATGACCCATCATTGAACTTGATCTAGAAATCATCAAAACAACCTTCCTGACAAATGTCCAGAATATTTGGATCAAAACTGCAGCCACTAGAGTGTTAACAAGCTTTTTCTATGTTTAGCTTAGACCTAGTTTTTGACCAGAGATTACCCATATTCGAACTTGACCTAGAAATCATCAAAACAACCTTCCTTAACAAATTTCCAGAATATTTGGATGAGAACTACAGCCACTAGACTGTTAAGCTTTTTCTATTTTTAGCTCCTGTGACCAAGTTTTTCATCAGAGGTCACCCATGATCGAACTCATCAGAGATATTATTGAGACAGATATTCTGACAAAGTTTAATGATGATTGAGGAATAAATGCGACTGCTAGAGTGTTAACAAACTATATGTTGACGGACGACGGAAAATCCTCGATCCTAAAAGCTCACCCTGAGCACACCCTGAGCATGCTCAGGTGAGCTAATAAAGAAATTATGCTATATTTGGTGGTAACTCAACTGTATAAATCAATACTTTAAACAATTGAAATTTTTATTACAATTCACTACAAAATACAAAATAACAAATTGCTCAAAATAGAAGTTTGGCCAAAAAGCCAATGTCAATAATGAAAATTACAGAAACTCAGCAAAATTGATATTACACATGTTGTTAACACAAATTAAAAATTTCAAGACTCGTAATCGTATTGTAAGTGTAACATATGTACATGTATCTACAAATTACATCTAAATACATGAACTAATAAGATCAGTGATCACATGTAAAGTTTCACTTAATTTGTATAAGTAATCAAAGAAAATAGCTTACACAAAACTGTAAAAGTGTAGCAGGAGACATCATTAACAAGCAAAAACACTTTAGGGACTTTACTAAAATCATTATTCAAAAAACCCATGTAATATGCACAAGTGCTTAAGGTACAGATCAATCTTGTAAAGTTTAACTCAAATTGCATAAGTAGTATAAGAGAAGAAGTGCGTACAAAACTTTATAACATAAAAATAATTAAAAGGCCATAACTAACAAAAAATATTTTTACACTGAACTAGAAAATGTTAATGACATGCACAACTTTACTTGGTATGGATCGTTCCTGTAAAGTTTGGATGAAATTGCACTTCTGAAATTAAAACTGATGAAAATATTATACAGTCTGGAAATGTCATTCAATTTCAAATTTCAATTTTTGTTCACCACAATTTACTACCAGTAAACAGCCATTTACATGTATTTTATATATCATGTGCATTTAAAAAAACATTAAGCTAACTAATTCTTTTTACACACATAAAATAACATAGCAAAATTAACAATTGCTAAAATAAAGCATAAATTACAAAAAAAATTGTATGATTTTTAATACAGTATTGGATGAATACATACAAAAAATATGTAAACAAGTAATAAGTTATTTAAGTTAGTCTTGAAAGCTTAACCTTACAGAAACAATCTAAAAACTGTTCCTAAAACAAACTTGTAGCCCGAGGTTATATGATATCACGGTACTTAACATTTATAGGAAGATATTCAAATATAAATATCATGTATAAACGTAAATACTGTGATATCATAGAACCCGTGATATCATAGGAACAGAGTGTACTTATTAATTAGTGCAGAGTTTATTGCTCAAAATAAAATGAATTCCCTCGAAGGAGGTTGGAACTTGTAGTGAATTGTTCTATTATATCATATCATGTTAAAGTCACCAATAATGATGTAAATTAAAATGATATGTATAATATTATAAAAGTACATCAAACTTAATTAATTTGCTGATTATTTTGGGTTTTTTTTAACAAAATATAATTACATGACTGCATGAACGGCATATGGTACCTGTTAATGATTCTTCAAACTCTATGTATAAAAGTATTCTAAAAATTTGATTCTGGTCAAGACATTTTTTCAGTCATATGATATATATAATTTATTGAAATAAGCCTCTGTCAAGATGTTCGAAAAAATACATCTGTTACTTAAAATGCAAAGGTTACATACTCTGACTATTTATAATACTGCATGTCTATAATGTCACTTTTAATTGGATAATCACAACGTTTATATAGTTTTATATACACGGCTGCTGTCAATTTATAAAGAAATCTTACTTTTTTCTATAAAAAAGGTGCTTGCTGTATTATAAATTCCTTATAAATATTCCTGTCAGCTCGGGTTATATTTCCAAACAACCGTTTATATAGGGCCATAATTATAACCTGTCGAAAATCTTTATAACTACTAGTTTACATCAAAAGATACGAAGTAGAACTACTTTTTATCCTTTTTATTTCCAAGGTCATTATTTGTAATCAAGAAAGTTGTCTTTTACAATTTGATAGCATGTACTAGGGCTATAAATGTGTGAAAATAATTGTTCAACCATGCTCAACCTCTGCACGATATTTTTCTGGTATTTTAGTTTGTGCCTTCAGCGAAAATATAAATACTTAAATAAACATTATGCAAAGTCCATACTAAGCTAACAAATATTTTTACACATTAATGAATATGTATATATCTTAAAAATTGTAAAAAAAAACAAATGATATAATAATATTGAAATAAATCAGTCAATGCAGTGAAACACAGATACCAAAACCATCACACAAAGTGAGTATACATGTAGATACAGGAAGTTAGATCATCACTGAATCAGAACAATTGCATAATCTCCATTTCAATCCAATATTTGAAAACTAATGTCAGGCCATTCAATATAAGTGGGAAACAAACAAAAGCCCTCCCGTGTAAAATGACAGGGCGGACAAAAGCATTCCCTTGAAAATAGCTGGGCAGACAATAGCCTTCCCGTGAAATTAACAAGGCAGACAGTAGCCCTTCATAACAAAAATATATATGTTTGTTAAATACCTGTATTTTGCATTGAGAAGAAAAAATAAAGTATTCAAGTTACATACATGTACTTGCTGTGGGAGGGCTTTTGTCATTTTCACGCTTTGTCCTTTTTAGACAGAAGGGCTTATGTCTGTGAGGGCTTTTGTCCTATATAACTGTCTTGCCTTCTGACAGTTCGAAACTTAACAATTTTTTTCTTGGAATGCTCTTTGAATGTCTTAGGCAATATACAAACTTAACAGGGTGGCAAACTATTATGTTGACATGGACAAAGTGTAAACTGTCAGCATAATATTGTAAAAACAGTCCAAATAGAGGTAGGTATTTTGTGAATACTGCACTCTTTAAAATGAATAGATTTTCTTTAAATAAAAGAGAATAAATCTCTGCACTTCAAATAAAAAAGAACAACCCTCTGCAAAGTTCTTTCTTTAGTTGTTAGGAAAAGTAGAGACTTGACGCAGTGAAAAGCAACCAATGAAAAGACTTTCTATGTGAGGGTTAATGCACTGTATTGAGATCAAATCCATTTAGTATCAAAAAAAGGAAACCAAGTTTATTTTTACAACTTTCTGCCACGCATTTTACCCAATATTGACAAGGGTTTGCCATCCTGTCTTTGTATATACCACAGACATTAAGCTTTGATATGTAAGCTATGTTTCCTTATTATCAATCACAACTTCCATCAGCCCAGCCGTCTCTCCACCTTTCATTGACACGGCTACAGTCAAACTTGGGTTTCCCGAGTTTTACATTCACTATGTTGTGCATCTTACACAGCCACTGTGATAAACTATCTTGACTTTTCGTCTCTGGCTTGTGCTGTTTCAAACTGAAATCAAAATGTATGATTTAATATATTGTTGAGTATTTATAAAATGACTGTGTTACGCTGTAATATATGTTATATATATACTATTTTCAGCAGTCTGAAACACAAATTTGTTTAACTGGGTTTTAAGGGAGTGGCACATTGAAGACACTGGTCATATAGCCATTTTTAAGCTGAACTTGATGAACTGGTCAACCTTTCCCCAGTATTGCTCTGTATTATTTCATTTTACCATAGAACAAAAAGAGATATGTATTGTTTCATTTTACCATAGAACAAAAAGAGATGTGACAGGTTACACATTTTTTATTACTTTCACAAGCAATACCATCATGCTAAACATACATGCCACAGAATGATGTATATGTGTGTGACCACATATTTGAAGCTGATTGATCATTTATACTAAATCCAAGAAAAGTAACTGACAAATACTTCTTTTATTAAGTTTTTACTGTATACATACAGGGTGTCCGTTTGACCCTTGAAATGACTCTTTGACCCTTCAAATCTCCAAAAGGCCTTATTTGACCCTCAGGATTTTAACTGGTGGGTCAAATTTTGTTAAAATCATGAGAATTTGACCTTGTAGTCAGTAGAACTTGTCAAAATGACACTCAGGATTTCATGGCTAGTGACATATAAAAAAAAACATGTCCCCCAGGCCAGGGCCAATTATGTCCCTAGGGCCATATGTTGAACAATCTATGTCAAGATCTGTAAAGTTATGTTTCATTCCAAAAAAGTTTTTACTATACATACATGTATAAGGTCATAATTTAAACAATCTTGGTAGATATCCATTTCTCCATGATTCATGCAAAATAGGTAAGCTCTAGCTCTAGGTTTTCAGAGAAGATAATATTTTGAAAGTTTTACTTATAACAAAATACATACAATGTATAAGAGAAAACCCATGAACCCCTCGGGGCAGGCAAATTTTGACTGTAGTGATATTGTTGTAGTGAACAACTTTGGTAGAGGACCTCTATATCATATGTTATATACCACAAAACAAAGTTCTAGGCCTTGTACTTTTTAGACAAGATTTTTGAAAGTGGCATCTCTTAAACTTCTATTTTGGCCCTGTGACCTATTTATACATTCAACCGGCTCAATTTGAACAACTTTGATAGAGGACCACCCAAGGATCAGAGGACCACCCAAGAATCATTCCTTTGCAGTTTAGTTAATATCCAGTCAATGGCTTTGGAGGAGATGTTGTTTAAATAAATTGCTGACAAAGAAAGCCTGACAGCACCTGACAGTGGGTGATCACAATAGCTCACACTAAGCATCTTATGCTCAGGTGAGCTAAAAATAAATGGTAGTTTCACACACTCATTCCTGAAGTCTTTAGCACAATAGTCACATGGATAGAACTTTGAGAATAGATGCATAAAGTCTGTCATGTCCTGTTGTTGTTGTTCTGAAGGTTTCTGTGGGTAGTTAGCAGCCATTGTATGCAGAAATGACCATGTATTACGACCAAGTTCATCTTTATCCACAGGACAATCTTTGTGCTTAGTTTCACTGGCATTTCCTGATAGTGTAGATTTGGATGAATTTGCTGTATTGTCCTTTTTCTGAAATAAATAAAAGGCTTGTTTTCATAATTGTCATAGTTTTCTTTTGGTCAAAATAGCTAAAACATTCATCGAATCCAGGTCAGCTCGGCCCTAAAACGTACTCGGCCCCCGAGTATTTGAAAACAGGGTCGTTCAAATAGAAGTTACTTTGATGAAAATAAGTCTATATGAAAATATCTATAATATTAACATGAATTTTCGCAAGTATATTTATACATATTAAACTTCTGTTCTTTATTACTTTAACTAGATAATGCACAGACAAGGTATTTCTATTTGATAGTACGTTATATATATTTTTGTAAAGTGGGCCGAGTTGACCCGTGCCGAGTTGACCCGTGCCGAGTTGGGAATCCGGGTCAGCTCGGCCCTAAAACGTACTCGGCCCCCGAGTCAGCTCGGCCCTATTCCAACTCGGCACGGGTCAACTCGGCTCACTTTTTAATTATTAATATTTAGGTTTATGTTATCACTATTTATTGTTATTATTGTAATTATTTATAAAACACGGATTGACAGTTTCAGAACTAGCAGCAGACAGGCTTTTCTTATCAGTAGAATTGCAAGTAAAGATAACCGATTGCGTATCTCACTGTATTTCTGACTCGTGGTAGGTTTAACCGTAACTTTAAATACCTTCAGTGTCAAACAATGTGTTGAAAAATATACTGAGAGGAAGCTAAGATCATCAGCTTTTAATTGGTGTAACAAATTTTAAAATAGGACATTTAATCGCCCCAAACTAGCGATTTAAACACGGCTAAATTTGCATTCTTTTGCAAGCGAAGGGAAACTAAGGGAAACAACTCTTGCTTTTTCACTCAATATACCTCGGTTATTTACGTAGTTCGTCAGAGAGAGTTTATAAATATAATACAAATAAATAACAATTTTTTTCTAAATATACTTTATTTCGACAGAAGTACAATGTATAATTTTATAATAATAAGATTATTCTTATTATTCATTTACCTTAACTTAACAACATGCAAAGTAAATTTAATACGTTATATATATTCTTGTAAAGTGGGTCGAGTTTACCCGTGCCGAGTTGGTATAGGGCCGAGTTGACTCTTTTCCCCCCCGAGTTGGTATAGGGCCGAGTTGACTCTTTTCCCATTCATCAGTATCTGAAGTCTACCAGTTTTGGAATAAATTATTCTATGAAGGCAGAGTCAATCATTGTCTTTAGACAGTCATTTAAGCTGTCTCTAAACCTTTTTCAAAATTATACATTTTATTTAGATTTATTACTATTCATGTCCCATGTCATGTGGCCACAGGGGTATGGGTCATTTAACATTCACAAAATATGTGTGTGATAACCGAAAACATTTATCCAAAGTTAAAAGTTTCCTTAAGTGATTAAACAGTAAAAGGAATGTTAAGAGAAATTTGACATATTTTTCGTGAATTGCATCAGCAGATCAGTGTCGGAGACTCTTGACAAGTACAAATCTAAGACAAATGACATAATATAAACCTTTCTTGGCTTCCCATATAACTTCACCCACGTCTCTGTATCGAAACAAGCCCTACTCCGACATTCAGGATCATTAGGGTCAGTTGGATTGAAAGGTGAAAACCTTTTCTCGTCACTAGGCGCTGCCATTACTAACCAGTCGTCCTTCAACGAAGATTGTAACGTTTAAATGACACTGATCAAATTCAGGTCTACTTGATTATATTCCATTCATATCTGCCCCTGTTACATGGGAAAAGAGTCAACTCGGCCCTTTACCAACTCGGCACGGGTCAACTCGGCACGGGTCAACTTGGCCCACTTTACAAAAATATATATAACGTATTAAATTTGCTTTGCATGTTGTTAAGTTAAGGGCCGAGCTGACCCGGATTCGTTACATGTATACTACATTTGTACTTGATGAATACTTAATACTGTACTGTATCTACTGAATTGGCGCATTTTAAGCCAAAATATCCCTTAAAAAGTTTAAGGACATTTATATACCTTTCCTTCTATAAAATTTACGAGAAGGATGAGATACCCCTCAATGATCTATGTTCATTCATAAATAGTATTGTCTGGGTGCTTGGAGACTTCAAAATGCCAAGCATCAACTGGTCAACAGAATTCCTGATAGAAGGATGTAAGTTCTTAAACTTATACACATCTTTCCTTGAAATCCTCATTAACTTAATTAAACCTACAGCAAATGGTGTAAGGGGTAACAATGTCCTTGATATGTTCTTCAAAAACATGCCTTCCCATGTACATATATAAAGTACAAAATCCTACATGTAGCTCCGATTTACAGTCAAATCGGCCCCAAGTCAGATTTGCTCCAAGTTGAATCGGCCCCAAAATAGTCAAATTGGCCTCAAGTGAAATCGACCTCAAGTAAGATCGGCCCCAGTTTTTTTTCTTTATGCATTTTTCATTTTATTTTTTTAAATGTTGCATGCATATTGATAAAATCAATTGCGTGGATGGGAATACCTAATATAATGATCATTGACTGATAATTGATCATGAAAAATGTGTATAAACCATGGCTTACAAAGAAAACAAGAACAAAACATATAATAATCAATCAATTTATTGTCTGAGTATAACAATTTCAACACTTATCTTCACTGTACTATAAACATATGAAACAGTATACATGTAACTGTATGAGGCATATGAGTTTTTTTCACATGAATTATTGTCACTTTTTATCACTGAACATTACTCTGCTTCTTTGTCCACACCCTGGGTTGGTAAAGACTTGAAATCTTCTTCAGCGGTGCCGTTGCTGAAAGTTTCGTACAAAAGCTTCAATCATAAAAATTAAATGAAAGTATGAAAAAGTCAACAATTATAATATAAATGTATATTCATTTAAATGATATTATACAAATTAGAAATTTATATGAATTATATTTATATTGTATCATACACATTTTTCATGATCAATTATCAGTCAATGATCATTGTATTAGCCTCTGTTCAAATATTTTACTAATGAAATTCAACTTGGCATCGAAAAAAAATGGTCGTTATGTCACACACACACAAAAAGATAAATCACATTTACCTGTTCCAAGCTTGAAATATCTGCGACTGCATAGATCGGTAAGTCTTTCGTTGCATATCTGGCATTGGTGATGCTGACGGCGACTCGTCAACATATGACCTGTAATGTAAAAAAATTATCGTTACTTTTCATAGATATAAATATCATCTTTATACTTAATAATTAATTACTTGTAAAAATGTATTGATCAATATTTATTGTCCCCTTACTTTTTTATAAAAGAAAACGTTTGTAGTATCATACGAGAATATATATTAATAAAACATTTTCAGTTTTTTAGTATCATCATTATTTATTTAATGTCCCCATTTTTTTATGATTTAAATAATTATAATTTAAATTAAAAACTACTCTTTAAAAAAATTGAATTTAGAAATAAAAATGTTTTTATTTTTATTTATTTTGCTCTGGCAATTAATTCACCATTATTTTTAAGTATTTAAACCTGTTGTCATGATGATATATTTTCAAATGTAATGGCAATTTTTTTACTCCTGATAAGTTTTGTCAATAAAAGTAACTCACCGGTATTACACTTCCTCTGTTGCCATCTGTCCCAAGCATCATGTGCAAGTGACTGCCTCCTACCGTTTCCACACTTCCACAGTCTATACAATTATCTGTTTGACTAGTTTCGGGGCCGATTTGACTAGTTTTGGGGCCGATTTGACTTTTGAAAATTGTTGTGTGGCCGATTTGACTTATTTTGAGGCCGATTGGACTAATTTTGGGGCCGATTTGACTTGGGGACGATTTGACTAGTTTGCGTATCTCCTTTAGGCTCTTCAGATCACGATATAGTATTCCATGAAATTAAGAGTAACAAGGGGCGTCCACTTTAATCAAAGAGGGAAGTCCAATGCTATAATAAGGCAAACTGGACTTAGATATGCAACCTATGTTCTATTCACAAACCAACTATTTAAAGTCACTAAAACACCTCGATCGCGATCTACCGTGGTTAAACAAGTTCATTACTCTCAAAATTAGGAAACGTGATAGAACTTATTCAGAAAAAAAAAGGGTCAAAGTCCCCATCAAATGATTTGGTCAAAAGCTCAAAATACTTTATTTAGTGAAAATAAAAAAGAGAAACTAGGAAAGCATAATGGCAATGCTTAGACTCAGACATTTTCAGCCAAAATGTGAAAAATAAAAAAATCTACCAATATAATTATTAAAATTAACAAAAACTGAAAGCTGTGGTGTGTGATACCCCTAAAATCAAAAGGTAAAACATTTACTGATTCATTTGCAAGAGCAAATATCCTTAATTTCCAGTTTGAGTCTGTTTTCTCTTGGCCTCAGCCCCTAAGCTTATTACAGGCGTGCAGACAGGAGCTTATTCCAAAACACCACCCATCTATGCCAAAAGTATCTGTATCGGAAGATGGTGTGAAGAAACTTTATATGATCTAACCCAAAATATAGCTTCTGGTCCTGACCAAATATCCCCTAGGCTACTAAAAGAGCTCCATCAATTAAGAGGTTGCTCCAATACTGACCCACATCTTCCAGATCCCTCTAAAAGAATGTATTGTCCCAGAAGACTGGAAGCATGCAACAACTGACCTAGTTTACCCCAGCAATTATAGACACATCTCCTTCACATGCATGCATAGCGTCCAAATTGATGTAGCACATCTAAGTATCCTATATATTATGTCATTTTATGATTAGCATAACATTCTTAGCCTCTATCAAGATGGCTTCAGGTCAAAACGGAGTTGTGAGTGCCAGCTAGTAAGCTTCTTCTTCTTCCAGTATAGTGAAGGACCGCTGCTGCGAGGAAATTCAAGACAATCATGAAAGTGGTCAACAAACTGATGTTCATAGTCATGAATTTTTAGTAAGGCATTTTGAAATAAGATGGACCATCAACAACTTGTGAGAAAATTTAAAAAAGAGTGGGTATAATTTTCCACAATGTTACAAATTGGTCCCAATTCTTTTTCACTAAGTCTCGCCTCCAGCAATGTTTGTTATTGAAAGTCAAAAATCACGAAATTCTCCCAATGCTCATCAAATTCTTATATAAAGGGACCTTCCTATTTATTTCTTGATTAACCCCCCCCCCCCTTCCCTCCCGGTCTCACCTGTCCCCATTCCCCCTTTTGTGGGGGCCTATTATTTATTTTTCTTGAATGCCTAATCAGTTACAAAGTATTTATCATTTAATGATAACCTGTTCCGTGCTCTTGTCTTTGCCTAGTCCTTTGTTTTTGTTTGGGGTCCGCCTGGGCTCCTTGCCATTGGGTTTCTTATTTGCTGGGTTCATATAGGGGGGTTGCTTCATTAACGCCCCCTTTTCCTTTTTGATCTTTTTTATCATTTTTCCTGACAGTTTTAAATCAAATTTAATTAGATTTTTTGCAGATGTTTTAAATTTGGTAATGTTCCCTTTTACTTAACCATCAGATCTTTTTTGGAAACAAAATGCCCCAAACCCCTTCAAGACGACCAAACATGCATTAAAATTTTCGGAAAAAGAAGGGCCCCAATGTAAAAACCCTAACAAATGGGGAATTTTCTCAGAATAACAAAAAAAGAAACCCTTTTACTTTTTCCTTAACCCCCCAAACAATTTTTCCAATTTAAAATAAAACCCAAAAAGGGGCAAAATACTTGGGGGATCATTATGAGAAAAAAAAAATCTGGAAACAAAGTGATCCATGGGGGAAGCTTTAAATCACAAAAAATTAAAAAGAAAATTGCAACTCAGTTTGTTTTGAGCTGTACATGGGGGATAAGAATACGTGCAACACCCCCTTCACCCCCCCCTAGCCCCGGGCTTAGGGGTACTCAATTCTAAACCCACTAATAATTGTTTGGCTTTAAATTTGACCCCCGAAAAACCAGAAAAAACAACAGCACTGAAAAAACGGGGAAACCTTTCCCCATATACCAATATAAACAACTTTACACTAAAGCAAAAAACCCCCTTAGATTCATTAGAAGAAATGAAAAAATGCAGTTTAAAAAAGAAAAAAGAAACTATATAAAAGACCTTTCAGTATCTAAAAAATTTTTTAAGTTTGGGGCCCTTTGGGAAAAATACTTAATAATTTGGATAGGAAATAAGCCAAAAAATCAAAGCTGCCCCCAATAATTTTTTCAAGATTTTTGGGAAATACAAAAAGCGTCTTTAAAATTATATTTAACATTGTCTTTTTTTGAACCCCAAAACCCTTAAAATTTCTCAAAACAAGGGAAATCTGAAACTACCTGATTACCTTACTAGAGAACACGATACCATCGGCATAATTATTTCTTTTCTCTAGGAGCATACGTCTGTTGAAATGGGAAAGCGGAACGCAAAAAGCCCCCCTTTCGTGACAAGCCCGTCCCGTAAAAAAAAACGACCCAAGGCGGAAACAAAAGCCCTCCCCCGGTGAAAATGGACCAGGGCGGACAAAAGCCCTTTCCCTTTAAAAATTTAATTAGGCGGACAAAAGCCCTCCCATTGAAAAAGACTGCGCCGTACATAAGCCCCTCCGTGAAATTAACAAGCGGGACCAAAAGGACCTTTTCCTAACAAAAAAAATATTGATCGGTTAAATTACCTGTGTTTTTTTCAATGCACTCAAACATAAAAATTTTGTTAAACATATATTTCTTGTTGTTTTCAATTGGGCCTAAGTATGTGTATGAGCTAGAAACCAACCTTTTATTCTGAATTACCTTCCTAAAATGTTTAACGAGGAACTTTTTTCATAATTTCCCGTTAAAAAAAAAAATCACTTTTTTTAAAAAAGATTGTATCATTAAAAAGGGGACTATATAAATGCTTTAACTTTAAATTAGATAAAAAAAAATTTTATCATTATCTATTAATTTTTAAAATTTACAAGGAAATCCTTCATATTTTACGTGAAAAAATATGCGCTTTCAAATTTAGAAATTTTAATTTTTCAGATGCCCCAGAATGGCCTTTAAGCTCATACAAACACCCCTTTTTCCAATGGAAAAAAAAAAATATATCATTATTACAATTTCAATATGGTTTAAATGCATTGAAAAGAAAAAAATAAACTATTCAAGTACATATATGTACGGGAGGGCTTTTTTCCGCCCTAAATTTTTTTCACGGTAGGGGCTTTTTTCCGCCCAAGTCATTTTTTTAAAGGGGCCAAATCATTTTTAAGGGGGGCTTTTGTCCCCCCTGTCATTTTAATGGGAGGGCTTTTGTCCGCCTTGTCACTTTTTGACGGGAGGGCTTTTGTTCCTACACTTTCCTTTTTGAAATAAGCCTTCCTTCTAATGTTCAGTCTAGCCACAGTTCTAGCATTTTTAGATTCTAATTTGCACACTATGTTTAAATCTTTAATGAATTAATAGTAGAACTTTTATTCTTTAATCTTTTTTAAATTTGCATATATATATAAATCAGTAAGCTCAAAAATGTCAAACTCGGTGAATCGACATTGAAACCCTGCCCCTTCACGTGGGACAATATGTACATGTCAGTAATGTACTGAGTTTTCAAAATTCTATATTTTTTTTAGCACTCGATTAATCCTAACAAAATATGTGAAGTGAGTTTAAATCAAGTTCCCCACACTGCAAAAAAAGGTTTTAAAAACGTTAAAACCCCGCCTGGGACCCCCATGTAACAATTTGTCGTTTAAATAAAGGGGGTTTTCTCCGGATATGCACAAATGCATTTAAAAAAATTTTTATTGTTTAAAATTTTAAAAAAATAAGCACAGGTTTTAAGGTCCGTTTAACTAGAATTTTTTTCGGATTTAAAAATTTTTGGAAAAAATCCACTTAAATTCCCAAAATTCCTTAATTGTTTTATTTTCTTTAAAAAATTTCCAAAAAAAAAAAATTTGGGTTCCCAAAAAATTTATTGTTTTGAAAATTAATTTCTTAAAATAATAAATTTAATTTGGCCCCTAAAAAAGTTTCCAAAATTGGTTTTTGGGGTTTGACCACCCGAAATTTACTCCTGATTTTCCCCGGGGGTTTAAACCCCGGGTGACAATTCCCTTTGGGACCCTTTTTAGAACCTTTCAGTGTTTTCCCCCCCTACCTAAGGTTTTTTCTGGAAAAAAATCCAGATAATCTTTTGCATGTATTCCCCCGGTAGTGTATCTATACCCTTGGACATTTTAAAAGAACCAATGATCTATTTCAAAAGAGGAACCCCCGACATTTTCACCCCAAGACATTTTCCCCAATTAAACATTTCCTCCCAAGATGGGTTTACACCAAGACGTTTTACTCCCAATTTTAATTTTTATGGGCGTTCACTCCCAAATTTTTTTAAAATTAAAATTTTTTATTTTTTGTAAGTCTAAAAAAATAAATTTACAAAGCCTATAAACGGAAGCTTTAAAAATTTTCCTTTTATTTTTTTCCCTTTTTTAAAGGTTCATTGGGTATTACATGCCCCCTTTCCGTTTCATGGGAAAAACTCACGTTATCATTTACCCCAAAAATTAGATTTCCCGTTATCGAATCCCCCGCCTTTATATTGATTACTTTTGTAAATGGCGCCCCACAAAAAACTGACACTAAAAATTTTCATTGAAGTAAGAATTCATATTTTTTTTAATTTTTTTTTTTTTATTTTTTTTTAAATTTAAACACGTGTGTTCTATAGCCGGCAAGCCAAACCCGACCCGCTTCGCGGCCCAGCTTTGATTTCCCCTATAAAATGCAAAAAAACTAAAAAAAATTTAATTAAAATTTTTTTTTAATTTTTTCCCAAAAATTAAAAAAAAACTTTGAATAAACTAACATTATGAATACAAACTTAAAGTACTAACAAAGTAATCTATTTTGAGAGTAAAAGTTTTGGTTTTGAACCTCCCAATAGTAAAAATCTTCACCCAATAAGAGCTAGGGACGGTCAAAGGTTTTCCCTTTATCTCAATTTTCTCCAATTCATTGATAATCATAAGATGTTTACATTATTTTAACAAAAAAAGATTTTAAGCAGATTATGTAGATAAAAGGGGATGAAGATAAGGTCTCCAAAATTTGAGGTAAATAAAATTTTGTAGCTACCAGTGCCCAAACAAATTTTTTCAAAATAAGATACACTTTTTTTTTTTGGGATAATATTATGAAAATATATAAAAAAGGGAAATAAAAAGGAAATAAAGTAATTTTACACAGTGTTTTATTGGCATTTTACCCCTTTTTATTTTTAATATCTAAGTAAAATCATAATGGATGATGGGGTTAAAAACGTTTTAAAACCTTAGTCCAATACATGTATATCCACTTACAACTTGTTATAAATTATTTCCGGTCAAGTCTGACTGGCATTTTGCTTGCTTGCAAAGAAAGCAAAAATATCTCAAAGTTGAGCATTTTATAGGACTAATTTACATGTAACCTTAAAAAAAAAATCTATTGAATTATATTGTTTAATAATCCTTTTGCTTTCACAAATCCCTACAGTGGGGTATTATGCTCCCAACTTTATTAAGGCAAATATAATTATGTTTCATTGTCATCTTTTGTATTAATAACACAATAATGTTTTGTTGTTGTATGTAAGGAAACATAAATATAAATCAGCATAACTTGACTGTGTTACCATGTTATCAGATAATCATATGTACAATAATTTGACAGAAGTATGTGAAAATGTAATGAACGGATACATTACATTAACATGTAGTCAGTCTGTACAGAAAGGTAATTAAATGTTACGATTTTTTGAAAGTTGTTTGTCAATTTTATTTGATAAAAATGTACTCATAAAAGGCTACACTTAAATGAAGTTCTTTGCTTTTAATAGAATATGTTAATTGATGAAGATATAAGATGATTCATTGTCTGCAGCATTCCCTATAAGCTAATGCATTTAAAAGTTACAGAACGCAATTGCAACTTCTTTACTAATGTTTCAAGATTTTTATTTCTTTACAAACATAGAATTAGACACTTTTTGAAACACTGGACAAAACCAATATTAAAATATTGTTGTATTTACTCATTGAAACTTATATTTTATTAGGGGTTGTCAATTGTTGCTTCAATGTCAGCAGTCTATACATTGAAGCATAATTTTATAAAAAGAAAGAGGTAAAATGACTTTGATATATAAAATGAACCATTTTTATCAAGGTGCACCCTGTTTTCAGTGAAACAGGTCATAGAATTGTGCACTTTACTCTCTCAAAATATATTCTATTGAGATAATAAAGTAATTAATACATGGCATAGTAATAGTAGTAAGGTCGAATTAAAGTTTTCATTTTTAAAAACATTTATACAAAATAATTTTATATCATCAGAAAAATAATACTAACATTTAAAATGCTATAACAATTAACATACAATAGTACGTACCATAACGCGTGCCAATGATTTAAGCAAACGCATTATTTGGTGCGAAGTCTGTTTTGCCCCGTTGATCAAAGGATAAAATTTTCCTAATAATAGCATAATAAAAGTATATTCTGGGAAAACCTTATTCTGTTTAATACATAAAATATGTATGTGTGTTAAATAACAGACATTTTATTTTATAACAATTTCAAGAAACGACTATAAGATTATGGATAGGCCATTATTTCACTGGTTGATTAATTTTAAAACATATTTTAGATGTAGCTTTATACCCTTTAAATCTCAGTTAATGAAAAAATCATGTTATATGAAGATATAATAAGTTATTTTTTTACTTTCAGTTGGGTATTTCAAAAATATTCTTGCAGTATATCCAGTATGGGCTGCATGTATTGTGATGACAGTTTTTAGTAAGTATACCGTACACATAATTAATTAATAACAGAATGAAAAGAAACTTATTTCTATTATTTCAAAATTGCAACCACTTTGAGAGTTACTGTAGTACATAGATGTAGATAGAAAATGCATTTAATTTTAAATCCTATTCTGTGAAACTGAATGACCTAGAGTTTAGGTTTTTTCAATGGCTTCAAAATTTAATCATTTTGTAGTGGAACCCAAAAAAAAAAAAAAAAAAAAAAAAAAAAAAAAAAAAAAAAAATTACAGTAAAACTCTGCATTATAACAAGTCCCAATAATGCAGCAAACATCCAAGCAATTTCATTTCATTAATTAAAAGCATATTCGTTTAAGACAAAGTTGAGTTTTACTGTATATTATGTAAAATCTTTTCTCCTCTAAGTCAAAAACTGGGGGCCCCACCCTGCCAAATCCACAAATAATGTTACATTGAATTGTATTGGAAAATTATTTTGGAAACATTTTTCTAAGAAACTATATATTATATAATGCTCAGAGCTTAGATATTTGGCATGTAGTAAAACATATATATAAATATTTATCAGATACCATTGATCACTAAATGAGATTCACATATTCTGAAGACTATGGTAGATGTACAAACTTATTGTACATGTATGTGCTAAAGTATCAATATGAATAGAAAAAACATTAATGAGTGGCATCAAATTTGTCTTAACTTTACTTTACGTAATTTAAGGTCCTTTAAACATTTTGTTTTATTATGCCCCCATTTCGAAGAAAAGGGGGTATATTGCTTTGCACTTGTCGGTCCGTTGGTCCGTCGGTCCGTAGACCAAATGGTTTCCGAGTGATAACTAAAGAACCCTTAGGCCTAGGAACTTCAAACTTAGTATGGTGATTGGTCATGACCAGTAGATGACCCCTATTGATTTTGGGGTCAAGGGGTCAAAGGTCAAGGTCATATTGACCTTGTAAGCATAAACGGTTTCCGATCAATTAACTAAAGAACCTTAAGGCCTAGGAACTTCAAACTTGGTATGGTGATAGGTCATGATCAGTAGATGACCCTATTGATTTTGGGGTCAAGGGGGTCAAAGGTCAAGTCACATTGACCTTGTAAGCAAAAACGGTTTCCGATCAATAACGAAAGAACCTTAAGGCTTAGGAACTTCAAACTTGGTATGGTGATTGGTCATGATCAGTAGAATGATCCCTATTGATTTTGTGGTCAAGGGGTCAAAGGTCAAGGTCACATTGACCTTGTAAGCCAATAACGGTTTCCGATCAATAACTAAAGAAGTTTAAGGCCTAGGAACTTCAAATTGGTATGGTGGTTGGTCAAGATCAGTAGATGACCCCATTGATTTTGGGGGTCAAGGGGTCAAAGGTCCAAGATCACATTGAACCTCTTGGGTAAAAACGGTTTCTGATCAATAACAAAAAGAATCCTTAGGCCTAGGAACTTCAAACTTGGTATGGTGATTGGTCATGACCAGCAGATGACCCCTATTGATTTTGGGGTTAAGGGGTCAAAGGTCAAGGTCACATTGACCTTGTAAAAAAAAACGATTTCTGATCAATAACGAAAGAACCCTTAGGCTTAGGAACTTCAAACTTGGTATGGTGATTGGTCATGACCAGCAGATGACCCCTATTGATTTTGGGGTTAAGGGTCAAAGGTCAAGGTCACATTGACTTTGTAGGTAAAAACGGTTTCCGATCAATAACGAAAGAACCCTTAGGCGTAAGGACTTCCAACTTTATATGGTGATTTGTCATGAACAGTAGATGACCCCTATTGATTTTGGGTCAAGGAGGTTCAAAGGTCAAGGTCACATTGACCTCTTAGGTAAAAACAGTTTCCGATCAATAACTAAAGAACCCTTAGGCCTAGGAACTTCAAACTTGGTATGGTGATTTGTCATGATCCAATAGTATGACCCCTATTGATATTGGGGTTAAGGGGTCAAAGGGCAAGGTCACATTGACCTTGTAGGTAAAAATGCTTTTCAAATCAAAAACTTAAGAACCCTTTGGCCTAGGAACTTCAAACATGGTATGGTGATTTGGTCATGACCAGCAGATGACCTATTGATTTTGGGGTCAAAGGTCAATGTCACATTGACCTTGTAAGCAATAACGGTTTCCGATCAATAACTAAAGAAGTTTAAGGCCTAGGAACTTCAAACTTGGTATGGTGGTTGGTCAAGATCAGTAGATGACCCTATTGATTTTGGGTCAAGGGGTCAAAGGTCAAGTCACATTGACCTCTTGGGTAAAAACAGTTTCTGATCAATAACAAAAGGAATCCTTAGGCCTAGGAACTTCAACTTGGTATGGTGATTGTCATGACCAGCAGATGACCCCTATTGATTTTGGGGTTAAGGGGTCAAAGGTCAAGGTCACATTGACCTTGTAAGTAAAAACGATTTCCGATCAATAACGAAAGAACCCTTAGGCCTAGGAACTTCAAACTTGGTATGGTATGATTGGTCATGACCAGCAGATGACCCTATTGATTTTGGGGTTAAGGGGTCAAAGGTCAAGGGTCACATTGACTTTGTAGGTAAAAAACGGTTTCCGATCAATAACGAAAAGAACCCTTAGGCGTAAGGACTTTCAAACTTTATATGGTGATTGGTCATGATCAGTAGATGACGCCCTATTGATTTTTGGGTCAAGGGGTCAAAGGTCAAGGTCACATTGACCTCTTGGGTAAAAACAGTTTCCGATCAATAACTAAAGAACCCTTAGGCTCTAGGAACTTCAAACTTGGTATGGTGATTTGTCATGACCAGTAGATGACCCCTATTGATATTGGGGTTAAGGGTCAAAGGGCAAGGTCACATTGACCTTGTAGGTAAAATGCTTTCAAATCAAAAAATTTAAGAACCCTTTGGCCTAGGAACTTCAAACATGGTATGGTGATTGGTCATGACCAGCAGATGACCTATTGATTGTGGGGTCAAGGGGTCAATGTCACATTGACCTTGTTTGTTAAAACGGATTCCGATCAATTAACTAAAAACACTTAGGCCTAGGAACTTCAAACATGGTATGGTGATTGGTCATGACCAGCAGATGACCTATTGATTGTGGGGTCAAGGGGTCAATGTCACATTGACCTTGTATGTTAAAACGGATTCCGATCAATTAACTAAAAACACTTAGGCCTAGGAACTTCAAACTTTGTATGATGATTGGTCGTGACCAGCAGATGACCCCTATTGAGTTTTGGGTCAAGGAGTCAAAGGTTAAGGTCATGACCAGTAGATACTTGATAACCCTTATTCTTATTAATTGTTTGATCACTGGGTCAGAAGTCATGCATAATAACCTTATCACATGACTAATTGGCTGCTGATAGGGGGCATACATGTTTTACAAACATATCTTGTCTATATACATGTTTAAATCCACTATAATGTTGTTTCAACATTTTCAGGTGGAGCAGGAATTGCTTTATATAGCTACAAACAAAATAAACTGCATCCTGACTTTCATGAGATGTGCTATGAAGCTTACAAAGGTAGGATTTTTAATATTAATATGTTATTTTTATGCCCCCGAAGGGAAGCATAATATATATCGCACCGTCTGTCCATCCATCTGCGCATCCCCACTTCATTCGTGTCCTGACTGTAACTTTGTCATACATTGAGGGATTTTGAAATAACTTGGCATAAATGTCTACCAAGACGATGTGTTGCATCCAAGAACCATGTCCTTACCTCAAAGGTCAAGGCTACACACTCATTTTGAAGTTTCACATTATTGCAATTAAAGTAAATAGGTACACACATTCTTGTCCGGACTGTAACTTTGTCATGCATCAAATGATTTTGAAATAACTAGGCATAAATGTCTACCACATCAAGACGATGTGTTGCGTTCAAGAATTACGTCTCTACCTCAAAGCTCAAGGTCACACTAACATTTTGAAGTTTCACATTATCACAATTAGAATTAATACACACAATCGTGTCCAGGCTGTAACTTTGTCATGCATGGAAGGATTTTAAAGTAACTAGGAATAAATGTCTACAACATCAAGACGATGTGTCGTGTTCAATAATCATGTCCCTACCTTCAAGGTCAAGGTCACACTACCATTTTGAAGTTCACTTTATCACATTAGAGTTTATAGGTACCCACATTCGTGTCTGGGCTGTAACTTTGTCATGCATCAAAGGATTTCAAAATAACTAGGCATAAATGTCTACCACATCAAGAGGACATGTCGCTACAAAGTTCCATGTCCCTACCTTCAAGATCAAGGTCACACTTATAATTTGAAGGTTTTCATTCTCTCAAGAAGGGTTTGAAGATACACATTCATTTCCAGACTGTAACTTTGTCATGCATGGAAGGATTTTGAAAAAACTTGGCACAAATGTCCAGCACATCAAGACAATGTGTCGCAGCTAAGGCTCATGTCTGTCTGTCTGTGTGTCCCCACTTACACAACAATCATGTCCAGACTGTACTTTGTCATGCATTGAGGGATTTTGAAATAATTTGGCACAAATGTTTATCTGATAACAACATTTTGTCGCGTCCAGGAACCAAGTCCCTTCTTCAAAGGTCAAGGTCACACTTATATTTTAAAGGTTCATGCTATCACAATAAGAGATTACAGGTACAATAATACAAAGAACAATATTCAGCGATTAGTTACTTTCATTCTCTTTTCTTTTCATAATACCTGCATGCTTAAGAAACCTTTTCGGGGGCATTCGTCACTTGGTTTACAGCTCTTGATATGTAATTAATTGCATGAAAAGTACCTGAATAAATATAAAACTTACACTCTTTGTGGAGGGCTATTGCTTATTATGTAATATCTTGTAGCCCAACCCATTTTATATTAATATTTGTATTTCCATAATTTTTGTAACTTTACATCTATTTATGTATTGAATAGTATTGAAAGATGTATCCTATTTAGCTATTTTGAACACCATTGCATCATACATATGAACTTTTTTTGATGATCAAGTGGGAAAGTGATCAAGTGGGAGATATTTCTTCAAAAAGAGAGAAATTTTAAAATTTGCAATAAACAAAGAAGGAAGTACTGTCATCAGAAATAGGGAGATTTCTTTAATTTGTAAAAATACCCCTTATTTTAAGAAAAATCTTTGAAAATATGGCTGGAAAAAGTGGGAGTGTCACACTTAAAGTGGGAGAGTTCACATGTATGTTGCATATATTAATAATAAAGAAGCTATTTTCATTTAGTATCCAGATATAAAAATTAGTAGGGTTGGTATGTGTACATTAGTTCACAGGGAAGGAACTCTTAACAGTTAAAAGTTTGATGGAATTCTTTCAATAACTGTTGTAGTGTTTGAGGAAACATCATTGAGTTCCTCTGTTAATATTCACTACAAAATGTTAATTGGTTATTTAAATAAAAGAAAGAATGAAGTGTAATATTATGATGTTAAGTAAATGATTCCTTGATTCCACATTTCTGTGTTACCTCATGCACATACAATTTCAACAATGTATCCAGAGGCCATGACCCCTCCTCGGATTAGGCAAGTATTTGGAAGCCCTCTGAGATTAGGATACTATCAAACATTTTTTAGCTACAATTTCACAAGTGGATACCAGCAAAGTTTTGACTCCTAACCCTATCAGGAAAACTAGTAAAATGTTAACTCCCCCTTTGGTACACGTATATGAATTACCCTTTGTAGAAATTTTTTGACCCCTCTGGTAATAAATTCTTAATCGACGTAATAAATTCTTAATCCATACTAGTACCTCTGACTGAGTAGAACTTAAATGACACTAATTGATCATATAACTTTTATACATGTATTTCATATCACTAAAAAAAAAAAATCTTTTATATTTCAGTACGTCGCATAGAGGATGTAGATGACCCAACCAGAGAGTGTTACAATTAGACAATGTATTTAGTTATTCTTTTATTACCGTTATATGATTGTGTGATTTGATGGATACAGAAAATTTGAGGGAAAAAAAACAATACATGAATTAAATGTGAACAGTTTTTGATTTGTTGATCTTCTTTGGCTACTGTTTTTAAACTGGCAGTAATCATTACATGTGACAATTGCCCAGTGATATTAAAGTTATATCTGGTAGAAATATTAAATTTTGAAGAATTTTGATATTTAAAAGGATTTCTTTTTATGGACTTTGTTAAAGAAAAATACAACAACAACGTTTAATTTAATAAAAAGTTAATAAAGAGTTTTTGAAGTGATTTTTTATTTTTGCTTGCCTGCTGAAGAATAAGAATGATTCCCTGTATACAAATATTTAAGTAGAAGCCTAAAGACCTATAATTGTATAATATGATCATTGTGATGCCCCTTCTTTCACAACGGGATACACTTAGTAACTACCCTATATTTCTCCCTACTGTTCTATCAGCCATGTAAGGGAACTTATAGGTAAGTTTAGAGCAAAAAAAAATGAATAAATTAAAAAACTGGCATCTACAGTTTCCACTTAAATAATGTACTGTATCCACCTAAGTAACCAGTAAGGTGCAGCATTTGTGAGCATGACTATCTGTATTGTGTTCATTCTATATATTTAAAGTAGCGAAATGACTTAACGTACAAGTCAGAAACTATCATGTCAGTTTTGACCCTAACAACAGCAGAAAAGTCCTTTTTCACTTTGTTGCAATACCATTTGCTGGACTTTTTTGAAGAAACAAAGATCTATTGCTACAGTCAAATTTCGGTTGCCATCCAATCATAATTTTTTAATTTCTGAATGAATTGCATTCATACTTGGACACAACACAAACCCTTTTGGTTTAGACCTTCAAGTTGACCAGACTGAACTTGACCTTCATTTATAAATGACCTTTACATAAATAATTGAATTTTGGTTCATTTTGCTGTAATTGACTGTAACTTTGTTTTTATGCCACCGCAGCATCTGCGATGCGGTGGCATAACCGCAGCATCTGCGATGCGATGGCATATAGCGATTCACCTGTGTGTATGTGTGTGTGTGTGTTATATGGATTATATAGTGAACTTAAAAAATCTTCTTGTGAAAAACCACTAGTCCAATTTCAATCAAACTTGGCAGGATTGTTCCTTGGGTGAAGGGCTTCCAAAGTTGTTCAAAGAATTTCATTCCATGCAGAAATCTGGTTGCCATGGCAACCAAAAGGAATTATAAAAAATAAATTTAAAAAATCTTCTTGTAAAGACCCAAAAGCCTAGAGCTTAGATATTTTGCATAAGGCATTGTCTGGTAGACCTCTAACAAGATTGTTCAAATAATAGCCCTGGGTCAAAATTGGCCCTGCCCCGGGGTCATTGATTTTCACTATGTACATATAGTAAAAACCTAAAATACCTTCTTGTAAAAACCAAAAAGCCTAGAGCTTAGATATTTTGCATAAGGCATTGTCTGGTAGACCTCTAACAAGATTGTTCAAATTATAGCCCTGGGGTCAAAATTGGCCCCGCCCCGGGGGTCATTGATTTTCACTATGTACATATAGTAAAAACCTAAAATACCTTCTTGTAAAAACCCAAAAGGCCTACAGCTTAGATTTTTTGCATAAGGCATCATCTGGTAGACCCTTACCAATATTGTTCAAATTGTAGCCCTTGGGTCAAAATCGGCCCTGCCCCGGGGTCATTGATTTTCGCTATATGTACATATAGTAAAAACTTAAAACACCTTCTTGTAAAGACCCAAAAGGCCTAGAGCTTAGATGTTTTGCATAAGGCATTGTCTGGTAGAGCTCTACCCAGATTGTACAAATTATAGCCCTGGGGTCAAAATCAGCCCTGCCCCAGGGGTCATTGGTTTTCCTTAAATGTATATAGTAAAAACTTTAAAAAAATTCTTCTAGCAATTGACAAATGCTAGAGGTTAGATATTTTGCATGAAACATTGTGTTGTAAACCTCTAGCAAGATTGTTCAAATTATAGCCCTGGGGCCAAAATTGCCCCCGCCCTGGGGGTCATTGATTTCAATATAAACATATAGTAAAAAATATTATTGTCTGAAGGTACAAAGCTTAGAGCTTTACTATTTGTTAAATAATATCATCTAAAGGTACTCTACCAAAGTTGTTCAAATTTTGCCTCTTGTGTCAAAATTAGCCCCACCCCTGGGAGCCATAGGTTTATCTTATATGTTTATTGTTAAAACTTAAAAAATCATCTTCTCTAAATTTACAAAGGATAGAGTTAAGATATTTTGCATGAAACATTGTGTAGTGAACCTCTAGCAAGATTGTTCAAATTATAGCCCTGGGGTCAAAATTGGTTCCGCCCTGGGGGTCATTGATTTTCATAATGTACATATAGTGAGAGAAAAAAAATTTTGTCTGAAGGTTCATGGCATAGAGCTTTGATGTTTGATATATAATATCATCTATAGGTCCTCTACCAAAGTTGTTCAAATGTCAAAAATTGGCCCTGCCCGGGGGCAGTGATTCTCATTATGTACACGTAGTAAAAACAGAAAATGAAACCAATGTTTTTGAATGGGAGAAAGCTATAGCTTAGATATTTGACTTGAAATGTTGTTTGGTGGAGCTGTATCAAGATTATTATTAAACCCTTGGGTCAAAATTATGCCTTGCCCAAGGGGACAGTGACCTACTTTCTTGTCTATGATGTACAGCAATGACATTTTGACCATGTGCAGTTTTAGTTGTAAAATTGAACTTTGACCTAGATTTTGATGATGTGACCTACTTTCTTGTCCTTTGATGTACAGCTATGAAATTTGAACCATGCGGTGGCATAGCATTTTTCTCAAATGCAATCTTGTTTTATGAATTGATTGTCTTCATTTTTAAGCACAACAACTATAAAGACGAAATCTTAAAGAAGATTAAACTACATTTAACCTTTACTTTTAAATGACCTTGACCTTGAAGGTCAAATTATTGCAATTTCTTATTTTTGTTTTGCTCTCGGCTATAATTTTGCAAGTAATTAATGGATTGTTTTCAACTAATACTGTTCTTGTGGCAAGAAATTAAAGAGATTTAATTGATCTTTGCCTTGATGTTGAACTATTTTGATGACCTTGACCTTTAATTGACCTTATCATGAATAGAAATGGCATTAAAGTCTTGGAAATTTGCTTAAATTGTCATAACGTTGTTATTTCTTTACGAACCTGATTCTCTCTTGGACAAAAGAACGCTTCTGACAAAACTAACATTATGATAAATTCAAACGTGACCTTGACCTTTGAATGACATTGACCGCTAAGGTCAAATATGAATTTTTATACATGTATGTTGTTCAAGAAAATTATGTTTTCTAGGAGCATTCTTTCCTCAAGAAATAAGAAAAGTTCGAGCATGGCCCCGCTAGGCAATGGTTCTTGTTTCCAGTCTGTCGATTTTTATGTGCTTCTCTTCGGCAAATCGACATATTTGATACTATCAAAAACAAGTACGAAATAGCTCGTATGTTATGAATAAGCAGAAAATATCCCAGGATAGGAGCATGTATGCTATCTCAGTTTCTTACATAAGCCTGAAGGCCAATGTGCATAACTAGAGTTGTGGCACTGAGAACATTTACAAGATACAAGAACCTTTATTTTAAGTCGGTTAACATATTACAAGAAACATTAGCTAATAAGCGTGCGTTGTTCCTCGGACCGCCCTTTTTACACCTTAATTACTATATTTTTGGGTAAAAGGTATGCTTTCAGGGTCTATACATCTCGTATACCAAATCCTGATTTACACCGAAAAGGTGTGCGCAAAAACACAAGACGGAGGAATACCCTCAAATACTACTCTCTACCACATCTGTTTCTTGCCCTAATCGTTACCTCTCACAAGTTAATAGTTAATTCATGTACGGAATGGCCCTTTAATGTCTTTATTTCAATCTTTCTTGAATATTCATATCTGAAATACAAATGTACTAGGACGCCTAAATATTTCCATATATGACGTCAAATTACAAAAGCAAATTATTTATACACTTCTTCGTATCACCTGCAATGCTTTGAATCAACATTTTTTAGAATATTTTTGCTCTTCTGTCCCCACCCCCAAAATGATATCACTACTTCGACTGTTGCGCATATATACGATACCGTCCACAGTGCATTCCTACATAACTTGCAAAATTTCAATCACAGCCTTCATTAACTTGACAAACTCTTTCATATCAGGAAAATGCTAGTATGTTTACAAAATTATATAGAACAAACTAACAAAATTATAGAACGTTTTCATAATATGAGACTACAAGCTTTTTTCCATCCTCTATATTTTCCATCTTATTTCGTTGTTTATTTTGCCCACATGGTGATTTTAATAAACATTAATGAGCAGTTGAAGATGTTTTTCATCTTAATTTCGTTAGTTTTACTTTTGCTCCAGCCAAATATAGAGGGCTGCATAATTATGTACGGAATCTCAAAGCCAAGAGAACAGCTATTGCATGTACATGTCTCAGACGTGATGTCATTTTTTTTGGCAACATTAAACTGTATGTTTCAGTGTTAAATGTTGGTTGATTTCCCCAACATAAATAAGGATATTCATTTACCTAAAATAAACCATTTAATTTCCGATGTCATGTGAGAATACATGAAAAGTTTATTGTTATTGTAATCTGTATCGTATTTGTGCCCAAATAACAGTCGTTTTCCTATTATCAAAAGAGAAATGCTTTTAGCCTTGGTGTGCAAACATAGAATCACTCTAGTTACATTCTACTAAAATATTTGTTTAGCTTACAATCTTCAAATAAACGGCCATTTCGTGTACAGCGACAATGATTGACTGTCCATTTAGTTAATTTTATTTATAAATGAAAGTTTACATATCCCATTAAAATGTTTAACTGGATGAAAAATAACGTTCAACGTTTAACATTATTTCCAACCTGAAAATGCGAACACGCTTAGTTTGCAGCCATTTTTAACACTCGGTAAGTAAATGTTATTCTGCCATATAATATTATAAGTTATAATTCATTTGAAATGTTATTGTCTTAGGACTTCGTAGATATACTAGTATATCTTTCAATGTCTTTACTGGTGTCATTGTCGCGGACATCTTATAGGTTATTTCATCTTAATACTAGTATAACCACGTCTGAATTACTACTGAGTGCGGAATACGTGTTTTAATCTATCACTTAGATATATTCAGAAATTTAAAATGAACAGTGATATCACGGTTTTTACTTAATTAAAGCTGTCGTGATATAATTATAAATTTGTCAATGGTCTCATTTGCCATATTTCTTAATTTGCATTATAATAAAATTACATCTTATGATAAGCCTAATTTTCTATAATATTTCACAAAGATGAATTCGTCAGGTTAATCTGTCCTTCTTTTGCTTTACATCACAAGAAAAAAAAGTAATCAAAAATTCTCAGAAAACAAATATTTGGAAGTTTTTTTAAAAAATTAATAATGTTTGATAAAAACAAAGAAGGTTGTTTAAAGTAAAAGTATACATGTAGATGTACAAACAGTATAAATGTAGAGATGAATTTTATTATAAGTATGTTATACTGTGCGTTTTTACGTCGCTTTTCATTGAACAAATGTGACGTTTACATAAGTATATAAAATTACAAACTTTACAATACTGCTTTTTCAATTAAAGGAAGTTTGCTGCTCTGCGTTATTATCTGTCAAAAATCCTAAACTAATAATCTATTTTGTCTCTGCTCATACCAAAATTGTACATGATTCAGCGCTATATATAGTACTATACCTAACAATGTCATAAATAGACGTTGCCGTTTATTGATTGATTGATTGATTGATTGGTTGATTGATTGATTGATTGATTGATTGATTGATTGATTGATTGATTGAACATTCTTTTATGATCTTTACCATCTGACACATTTTTAAATAGTATTGAATATTTCATGTCGGCAAAGTTAAGAACAATCCAACATGTATAGATCTAAGCTTTTTCGAGCTTTTATAATCGACTGCATATAATCATGTTTTTATTGTCTGGTCCAATTTGATGACGAATTTGGTAAAAAAAATGTGTATTCTCCTCAAATTTCAAGATTTAAGGGGAAAAAAAAGAAAAAAAAAAAAGAAAAGAAATTATTATCATTTTTATTAGATTTAATTGCACGTACACATACTGTGCCATATATAATAATCTTGCATATCAAATTGTAATATGTGCTTGTGAATGAAGTATTTATAGAGGAGTTTAATTTACATTACCAAACTTTGTCTTAAACGCCGTTATATTTCCAATGTCGGGAGTGTTGTCATGTTCAAAACCCTGATATAGATTAATGTAGATTTATATTTAGTATAATTTTAATTTTAAACAGAGAGCTCTGCAAAATGATTGGTATATGTAAGCTAATTTAATATCATTAAAACATTTAATATTTCATATCTAATTAAGATGACTTTAAAAGTTAAATATCATACTAGTTAAGTTTAATATTACATTTCATTAAAGTATGCATACTGTAGATGATATCTGTGGTAAATTACAAAAATTTCAAGCAGGAATCAGGGATCAAGTAAAACATCACACACATAAACACACTGGCCATAGCTTTCGCAGAAGCGGTGGGTCTACCGGTGCGGCGATGGAGAATTCGTCGCAGAAGCGGTGGAAAAACATGGCTGTCGGATAGTTTTTTGCTGGTGTCGGTAAGTTTATGACTTATTTTTACGTTATGTTTTTATGTTTAACTGATAACACCTAGTGAGACTGGAGCCAACATATGTACTCTTCCAACTAATTACAAGCATGGGATGCAAATCATGACCAGTTATGCAAACACTTCTGTACAGTTTGACGAGGGGACGCCACATATGCTTAATTTTGGTAATAACACGTACAAATGTATTCAAAACGACCCCTGAATACATTGGCATCGCATCGTATGTATGATACTTTCACAAAACATTTATATAATTGAAATTTTGAAAACTGTCCCTGACTATTTGTAAAATAATTGATCGAAAATGATTACAACGCAGACGGCGGTGGATTTGATTGCAACGCAGTGCGGTGGGCTGACACCATTAAAGTCTAATTTGAGGGTTAATGTTGACACAACGCACTTTTAATGAAGTACAACTTTTTAGTTTTCATTGACTTCAGAGAAATGTGTTTATTTTGTGTTTAAAACAGTATTATTAAATACAAATAGATGTCCGAGTGTATATATAAATATATATACAGTGTAACTTCTTAATTCCGGAATTTCTAAAATCCGTTAAATCCGGAAACTTCTGAAATCCGGACATTTTTCAGGGTCCCGAAATTTCTCCTTCTGTTTTCTATGTAATCAAAACCTCTGAATTACGGAACTTCTAAATTCTGAATTCCGAACGATTTTCTGGAAAAATTTTGGTTATATAAATTAAAATTTACTTCCAAAATCCGGAAATTAAAAAAGGTATGAAGGAATATTATACTTGTCATGAAAAACCTTCAAAATGTCAGTATCTTCCAATTAACAGCACCCATTTATCTTGACATCTATTAGAATTACATCCTGTAAAGCATATCAAACACTTGTTTAAATTGTGAAAATTAAGAAATTGAGAAAAATAATGTTATGAAATGAAAAAATACAGGTAAATAGCAGGTACTGCATGTATATGAAATATACTAAAGGATGAATTGTGATAATTAACATCATTATGCTATTGTATCAGCAAATTCAGTTATAGGTGATAATGAAATTTAAAATGGTAAAAGTCCTATTAGTTTGCTATTTTATTAATTTAATCAGTTTCATATATTTGTCCTTTTTTACTAGAAATAGAAATATTGTGAAAAGGGGAAGAATTCGCGCATCTGAAAGTTTTCTCAGTACATCATAATCACAGCAAATTTCCAGAAACTGTTTTTCTTCCGTTTTTGTGTCATTTTTGTCATCAGGAATATCGAATAAAACGTGCATTTCTGTTTCCTTTTGATTGTTAATCCGTTCTTTATTATGGAGGTTTATAATTATTATAACTATTTATTGTTTCCAGAGTGATTTAAAAAACATATCAAGAAGGTACATTTAAGTTTCGAAATATAAAGGTCAATGTTATTATCTATGAACATTTAATTAGTATAGATATCTTTATTTATTCTTTAATTAATCTCAGACACTTTGGAGCTGCAAAAGCCTTAAAGCTGGGAACCATCAGATGAGCCAAAATATTTCAAGAACATCAATAGTTAGAAAATATATCACGATTTTAAAAAAGTTAGAAACATTCAAGATCCAAGTTGTATTTTACACATTATATGCGGTTAAAGTATGATTTTGCAATGTTTTATCACCATATTTCTACTGCGTTACTAACGCAGTAAGAACTTTTTTTGCATATGTTGACCACTTGTTTGGTGATGTTTGTAGATTGTAAGTGCCGATTTCAATATGTTAATTAATTTATTTGTTCACACCACAATATTTTACTTTTAAATACATTTCCAATTCTTTTCATGAAAATAAACATGAATATTGAGACGTGCTGCTTTAAAATCCAAATAAATGTATATTTATTAATTCCAGCACATATACTTATCATATGTTTCAATAAAACTTACATATATGCTGTTTGAAGAAAAAGTAAATATTTATACGTCAAAATATATAAAAGATTTTAAAAAATTGTTAGAAAAAATTCGCACACCCTTCAAATCACCTTGCAATTTATTCTATTTCCAATATGTTCACATTATCCTTTTGTCCACAGACGACACGAATCATCTATTAAACATAATTATATTACTGGTACTTAATATATATTTTCATCATATTTTTCTTTTTCAACAATATCAAACTTCATCTTCAACATACAAACACAATATGAGAAAAAATTTAAACTATCGCCGTTTTATTTATTTACAAAATATTTCAACAAATTCAAGCGTAGCACTCACCTCTGTCGTATTTAAATGCGGTGCGCTATGAATGTGAGAACCCGCATTATCCCGAATGACTCCGATTATAGCAAGGCTGGTTCAAAGCGCATTGATATACAGCATATCTGAGAGTCATTTTGTTTTCAAAAAAGCGTTTATTTACTTTCATTGATATATATAACAACTATATGTGTTAGGATTAACAAATATATATTTAATTTGTATTTTAAGGCGTTTGGAGCCCAACTCCTAAGTGTCTGTGACTTTAACGTAAAAAAAAGACATAAATGAAATCGGGCCCACCGCACTGCGTTTCAATCGAATCCACCGCCGTCTGCGTTGTAATCAATTTTTGTCAATTCTTTTATGAAAATGGTAATATCAATTTCCAAAAATTTCCAAAATATGGTTGTTTAGTGTAATTATCATACATACGATGCGATCCCAGTGTATCTAGGATAGTTTTGAGTAGATTTGTAGTGTTATAAACAAAATTAGGCAAAAGTGGGCGTCCCCTCGTCAAACTGTACAGAAGTGTTTGCAAAACTGGTCATGATTTGCATCCCATGCTTGTAATAAGTTGGAAGAGTACATATGTGGGCTCCAGTCTCACTAGGTGTTATCAGTTAAACATAAAAAACATAACGTAAACATTAGTCATAAACTTACCGACACCAGCATTAAACTATCCGACAGCCATGTTTTTCCACCGCTTCTGCGACGAATTCTCCATCGCCGCACCGGTAGACCCACCGCTTCTGCGAAAGCTATGGCCAGTGTGATAAATTTACATAAATCATGAAAAGGAAAAACCCACTAGATCTATATAATATTATAAAGAAGACGATTTTTTGTCTGGGAACTAATATTAAAACGACAGAAAACAATTACAGCTTTTACAGCTGCGATTGACGACAAACGAGTGACATACTACTACGAAGGGCACCTGCTGCCTGCTTCAGCAACTTTGGTTGCTATTGGTTTCACGCAGTATGACGTCATCTTCATAATGGTGGACGAATATATCAGAAATTTCTCTGAGTAAAGGAAAATAGCAGTGGAGTAATTTGAAATGTTCTTTTATCAATTGAAATATTTGCATACATAGAAATGATTTGTATTTAATTCAATAACATATTGAATACGGATGCATTAGCTCTGGATATAAAATTATGTTCTATTCTTTTTTGGATATGAAAGTGAAAATAAAGTGGGAGGGGTAACACTGATTGAATATGGATGTTCATAACGGTAAAATATTGTTACTGTATACATTTTGCACTGGATTAAAATGAAAGGTTGACATCCTCACTATTCTTAGGTTTTCTCAACATTACACTCTAAAATGATGGACAAGAACACAAATGCTGCTGATAATAAAGTGACACCAGAAATAGATGTTGACAAGATTATTGAGCAGCTTCTTTCTGTGAAAGAATTTCCAGGGAAGCAGGTACAGTATGATGATTAAAAAGATTAACTGATATTCATTCATTTATCAGTCACAAATTATTCATTTGTGTTATCATTTACACTTGTGATACACAGCATTACACATATTTTATTTTCACTCAGTTCAGTGTTTCTTAATTAATGTCTTATAGTAATGTTAATTATCAGATTTTGCAGTATATATCACCATATTTCTACTGCATTACTAACGCATTAAGGACTAGTTTTACATATGTATGTATAAAGCCTTTTGTAGTTATCTTATACATAGATTGAAAGTGACTTTAATGATTTGCAGTGTCTAAATTTCTTTCTTTTGTTCACTTAACATTAGATTTTACTTTTTCAAAATTTCATGAAAAACTAGCATAAATCTGGGTGCATTCTGCATTAAATAATTATAAATGTAGTTTGATTTTCCATTCAGGACAATTTTCATTGCATTATACCAGAGTAATAACTATTTGTCAACATATTCTGAATTTGGGAAAACAAAATTTAGTTCAATTTTTTCAAATTGTTTGTACAAGTAAGAAGAAAATTTACTCATATTAAAAAGAACATTTGATGAATTGAGACATCATGTATGACATATTTTGAATCATAATGGAATAAACCCAGTTAACCCATTAATTACTTCATATAAACGTCTTTTCACCCCCCCCCCCCCTTTTTGAGGTCTCAAATAGTGAAAAAATGCCCTATTTTGACCCAAAACACTTGTTTGTTATTTGAGAAATTTTATGGTGTTAAAAAATGTGATCACTTTTAAGGTGCCATCCCCTATCAAATTTATGCATCAATGGGTTCCAGAGGGGGGATGTGCCCCCTTCTGCTTTGGGGTTTAAATGAGGTCTGCTTCATCTCCAAGAAAAAATTGCACTTGTGAGAAAGTTGTGTTTAACTTTTTTGTTTGAGAAATGTTGTTAAAAAAAGTGATTGATCACTTTTTCGGCACCACCCCCATTAAGATTATTATATACATCAAGGGGTTGCCAGAAGGGGGATGTGCCCCCTTCTGTTTGGGGGGTTGGAAGGGGTGGCAGTCCCCCTCATCACCAAGAAAATTTTGGACATGTGACAGGCTAAAAATGGCCTCAGGTCGATCGTAAGGTAAAGTGTTACCAACACTGAAAAGCCTTTTACTCTATCTCAATCCATTGAGAAGTTGCAGCACTTTGAAATCAGTTTTGATGGGGAAAAAAAACAATGCAAAATAGTATTTTTTTTGCAATTTTGAGACATCCCCCCATTGCCATGGTGACAGGAAATTTAAGATTGAGTATGCCATTACAAAGGATATTTTCCAGTCAACATTTGTACCAAGTTTGAACCGAGTATTGAAGCCTTTTTTTATAGTTTCATGCCAATTTGAACTTTTATTAGAAGGCTAAAATAATTCAATGAAAACAGCGATTTTTCACAAAATGCTCATGAAGTAAGTGGTTAAAGTAAAAAATATCCAATTTTGTTTTTACTTTAATTCTTTATATGGTTTTGAATTACGTAATAAATGGAATATTTGCATTTTAGGTCCAGCTTCCTGAAACACAGATTAGACAGTTATGTATTCTGTCTCGTCAAACATTTTTGGACCAGTCAAATCTTCTTGAATTAGAATGTCCAGTTAATATATGCGGAGATATACATGGGCAATTTGATGATTTGATAAAAACTTTTGAAAATAATGGTTATCCACCAGACAAAAATTACCTCTTCCTTGGTGACTATGTTGACAGGTAAGTAATACTAAGTAATAATTAATGACTGAAATTGTTTTAACCAAAAATATAATAAATATAACATCAAGTTAAAAGTTGCCCTTTCAATGAATTAAATGGCCAAAAACAGCTTATGTAGCAATTATGAATGTTATACATATTTACATCATAACTCTGAAGAAATGGTTATAGTCAAACCAGTTCTTAAAAAGGCATCCCAAAATTTTGAGTTTTAGTAGAAATAGTTTATAATGACTGCAGGGCGTTTTTACCCTTCTTTGCTGTAGCCAGTATACGGCTACTTCCCCAAGCCAAACTACTACCTTTCCCCCAAAAAAAACAATCTAAAATTTTCCTCCTATTGAAAATTTCCCCTTTAAAATAAAAGATACATCGAAGAGTAAAACTTGTAACAAACTTTTTGTTTAAAAATAGATTGTTGTTTTTCAATTTGTCCAATTAAAGCTCAGAAATAATTCTAAAACCCAAAAGAGGGATCCAATTACCTTAATTTAATACAATTAATGTTTAGTGCAATGTTCTAAAAACAGCACCGGGAAAAACCCTGCTACCTCATTATGACATGCAAAACATGATTTTTTTTACGACAATAGAGTGACCAATTTGCTTTGTTGCTTGATGACCCTTCTGTAAGTGCAAGAGTACCCAATACATGTATCACATCTGACAAAGCCCATGTCCAGGAGCCTTGCGCACATATCAATGTGCCAGTAATAGTGATAAAGCGGGAAGTGATAATATTGTACCCTCTGAATCAGACCATTAGAACCCCCCACATGACCTATGTAAATTTTCTATAATTACAAAATATGAGTCAAGGTATTCCAATGGCAATAAATTGATCTGTAAAAAATGCCTTTAACTTATATTTGATTGAAAACTAAACACTAAAATAAAGCTTAAAATTAATATGTTTTATGCATATCAGAGACATGATATTTTCCCCAAAAGTGTGAAAATCTCACATTTTCTTCCCCCACAAAAAGGGCTAAGGTGCCTTCCCCAAAGGCCAAAACTAGTGAAAACTAAAAATCACATCTGTTTCATAAGACATATCCTAGTACTTCTTTCAGCTATGGGCTTGGTAGGGGGCTTGTTTTAAAATTCACAGACTGTTAAAACTTCATATGAAGTTTTACTTAAGGATTATGAACAAGCTAATGACTTAGTTTATAAATATCCTCTAATGTGATAAATATTTACCATTTTCGGGGTACAGTGCTGTATCAACCCCAAAGTCTGCAGTAGTTTTTGAACACCTACAAATGTATTTTACTAGATTTTGAAACATGAAAGGTATGGTATACACAGTCAATACTAAATGGTCTGCTGTAATCCATGAAATAAAATATCACTATGATATAATACTGTTTAAATTTAATACATGGTGCAGTCACAGCTGTTTTTAGCTCGACTTTTCTATGAAAAGGGGAGCTATCCTACTCGCCCCGGCGTCGGCGTCGGCGTTAGCGTTGGCGTCACACCTTGGTTAAGTTTTTCGTACCACCCCACTTTATTTCAGAAGTATTACAAGTATGGCTTTGAAACTTACCATACTTGTTCACCATCATAACCTCCATCTACAGACAAGAGTACATAACTCTGTCAAGGTTTTTGACAGAATTATGGCCCTTTTTTGACTTAGAAAGTGTATTGAGCTTGGTTAAGTTTTTTGTACCACCTCACTTTATTTCAAAACCATTGGAGGTATTGCTTTGAAACTGACCATACTTGTTTACCATCACGACCTTCATCAACAGACAAGAGGACATAACTCTGTCAAGGTTTTTGACAGAATTATGCCCCTTTTTGACTTAGAAAATACATTGAATATGGGTAAAATCCACTTATTGCCTTAACCCTTTGAGATATTGCTTTGAAACTTTTAATGCTATTTCACATCATTACCCCCATCTGTACGCAAGAGAAGGTAACTCTGTCAAGGATTTGTTTTAAAAATAAAGGCCTTTTATCGACTTAGAATCTTGGTTAAGTTTTTAGTACCAGTCCACTTTTTGACTGAACTGTTTGAGATATTAATTTGAAAGTTGGAATACTTGTTTACAATCATGATTCCCAAACATGTCCAGGAGAAGGTAATTCTGTCAAAGATTTTATTTGAATTATGGCCCTTAACTGTCAATGTTTTGTATTATAGGCAAGCACTAAAAAACTTAAAAAATCTAAAAAAATTCATTCCTATCCACTTGTTCACTTTACCATAAATTATGTCATATAAACATTGCTGTAATATTCAAGGGTATCAAACAACTAGTTCACTTTAAAAATACAGAGATTCTTGTATTGCCTTTTACTGCAAAAACTTTTTTTATTGGCAAGCAATAAAAAAGTCGAGCGCGCTGTCTTACGGACAGCTCTTGTTTTTTTGTCTTGCTGCATCATATACATATATTCATAGTTAGCTGACACAAATGTCCTATAACATCACATTTTATCTAAGTTAGTATTATAATTAAATTTATTATGTACCTCTATTTGTTTAATAATGAAATAAATACGTGATCTTACAGAGGGAAGAGGTCACTAGAATCTATTTGTCTTCTTCTTGCATATAAAGTCAAGTATCCAGAAAATCTGTTTCTTCTTCGAGGAAATCATGAATGTGCTTCTATAAACAGGTAAATATTTAATATCCTAGCAAACTATTTTCCATTAAAATCCAAAGCCAAAAACTTTGGGTTTTTTTATCCCCACCTGGGAATTTTTTTTTATCCTCACCTAGGAATAAAAAAAATTTGAATAGCTGGATTTTTCTTGATATTCAGTGATGCCACTTTTATCATATTATAATAGGCTATAATAATGTCTTTTGTACTCAGAGGTACCGTATTATATGTAAAGAATACAACATGAAAGCAATTCATTATCAATTCATAAATGTCAAGCTTCTATTAGTCTAAAAGTCACTGACAAAGGTATTAGTTGTGAACCCACAATGATTAAAGATTTAAGGTCTGAAGTAATTATTATCATTGAAGACTCGCCTACATGTATACAAAATTACAGGACTGTACATATTTTGAAGTTTATATTTCATATTTACATGTATAATGTCAGATAAAACTTTAGATACACTTATGATCATTTAATTCTTGATATGAAGTGTTTTCTTCTTACGGATAGTTAAATTAATTTTAATGATTTTCTTATATTTTATAGAATCTATGGTTTTTATGATGAGTGCAAGCGAAGATACAATATTAAGTTATGGAAAACATTTACAGATTGCTTTAATTGTTTACCTATAGGTAAGATCAATAAAAACTAAACCTTATCATTTATAAAAGTAAAATCCTTTTTGTAATAAATGTTATTTTGAGATTTTATTGAGAAGTTTTCTGTGTAATATGGAGATATAAAAACTGGCATGGTTTCTCTGTTGGATAAGGTTTGATAAGTATAGGATATCGACCGAGTACGAGGTCTTTCTGTTTAGGAAAGACCTGGTCACGAATTTCATGTGACACCGAGAGCGCGTAGCGCTCGAGGTGTTTCATGAAATTCGTGACTAGGTCTTTCCTAAACAGAAAGATCGATGTACGAGGCCGATATCCAACTTACACATCGTAAAACTATACTTGCTTGAGCAATGGCTGATCCGAAGCATTTGATGTAATGCACAAATATTGTGTTTACCACAACGCAATACAGGTAAGCTTTTATCAACGTTCTGCTTAAATAAAATAGATACTTTGCATTTAATTTTGCTTTTCCCTTGAAAATAATAATCAAAAAAGCTAAATGTGCAATTTGTCAATAATAAAAAGTTTCAAAGCTTTATTCAACATTCCATTAGGCTAAAAAGCCCATGAGGATAAACATAGCACAAATATCTACATACAACGAACAGTGCATGAACTTAACAAAAAGCAATGTGACACTCATACATTGCCAAAAAGAATCTATATGGGAGCTAGAGGTAACATATAAACTAGTATTTAATAAGTGAATAGATCTGTAGTAGAAGGTATTTCAAAGAATGAATAATTATGTTGATAGTATTTCGTATCAGACAATGCAGATTCTAGGACATTTGCCCTCCGGATAGTTGCCCCCCTTTTGCTGTTGTAACTTGTCATTTGTCATCTCGTGAATAGATTTTTTGTATGCCAATGAAAATATCATAGTATATTTATTTATTGATGCTATTTTGACTTTCACAAATTTGCGTGAGAGTTTTTTATGTACTTAAGCACAATGAAATTTCGACAATAGGCGATGAATTTTGGTAGCAAACAGTTAAACAATAAAATATTTTAATACTTTTAAAACAGGGAGGGGGTGGCAAATGTCCGCCCCTTCCAATGATATGAGGACTGTAAAAAGGGGGCAAACCTCTGAGGGAGCAACTGTCCGAATGGCAATGTCCGAATACCCAGCAGACCACGAAAGACTTACATATGTTTATTGGTGGCAAGTGTGAGATAAATGAACCAAAACTATATTTTATATAGCAGATTATAAAGTGTTCTAGAATAGAATATGATCGTTCATCATAAATTTTCTATACTAGATCACTTATAACTTTATTAACATATTAAAATCGTAATAAGTATGCTGTGATTACTGCTGTATAGTTTCATTGAGTTGAAGCGTCCATATTGTTATGTTGTGAAATTAATGACAGAAGAACCATTTAGATTACTATAACTTTGAAAAATGACGCGAATAAATAAATATTAAATGTGTCCTAACTTTGATATGCTATCCATTATTTTTTTTCAAAATTTAATATAGGGATGTTGGAATAATTGCTTAGTGCATTCAATAAACATTAATTTGATTAAAAAATGTATCCCGATTTTGTAAGACAGGAACATTATGACAATCATTTACATATATTATTTCAATTTTTAATTTTTGATTGCATTTCATGTTTTCTTTGTCTGCGCATTGGCAGGTCTATTTTTTCACGTGTATTTCATGACCGGGTCTGTCTTACTAGAACAGACCTGTGCACGTGCAAAAGATAGACCTCATAACGGAATTTCTTTTGTTTAAACAGGTCTATCCGAAAAATATAGACCTGTCACAAACAATAGAGGAGGTGTGTAAGTGCAGAAATTGTAATATGTTTCCATATTTAAACATTTGTTAATATGTAGATTAATTAAAGCATCATATTTAGCTTGACTTATTGAATATTAAGGATTGCTATTGTACTCACAGGTGGCAGTATCAGTGTATTGACACCCCACCCCTGGACCCCTGCTACATCCCTGAAAAAAATAATTCACCACTAAGGCTTTATACTATAAGATGCCAAATACAAAACCAAAGATAAAATTATAAATTTTTTTTCCATTATCAAAATTATAGTTATAGAAAGGTGGAAAGCCTACTATATGTTCATTTGCCAAACATAATGAGGAACACTTCAATCGTCGTTTCTATAACTATAATTTTGATAGTGGAAAAATTTTTTTAATAATTTTATCCGTGGTTTGTATTTGGTATCTTATAGAAAGCTTTAGAGTGTTGAATTTTTTTTCAGGGTTGTAGAAGGGTCCAGGGGCAGGGTGGGGTGTCCAAACTCTGATTATACTCACCGAGCAGTTTGTGTCACACTTTGCTGTTTTTGCATGCAAGATGGTTTCTCCAATATTACTGAAGAGAATGTGCTGAAACTTTACACATATATTTGAGGGCATAATAGGAGACCACTATCTAAGGCCCATAACTCTGATGTGGATTTTAATAGAATTATTGCCCTTTTGTAACTCAGAAAATCAAATTGAATGAAATGAATTAGCACATATGGTTGATGAAATATTGGATGGCCACTCCAAAGTATTCATATGGATTTCTGCAAAAAAAAACAAAAACATAATGGACTGCTCCCAAAGAAAGGGACGCTGAGCAAGTCCATTTAAAAAAAATGAGCAGGTTAAAGGTTAATTTATATTGAATGATAAAGTAATGTTATGATAATTTCAGCTGCTGTGGTAGAGGATACTATATTATGTATGCATGGTGGACTATCTCCTCACCTCAATGATCTAGATCAGGTCAGTACTGTACAACTCTATATTAAACTCTGCTGTCTTTTAATCTTAAAGGAAATCTTTTTCTTTTACCCTTATATTACCAGGGTTTGTAGATTGCCGATCAATATTATCTGTTAAAATTTGTTCAGGCTGTATGTTAAAATATCACCTATGACCCTTGGTTGAATCTGTTGTTTTCTTTAGGGCATCTGTTGCCTCAGATAAAAATGAAAAACTTTTAATTAAATTGCTCATCAAACAAATATATAGGGGCTGAAGTCACCCCCCTCTTTCAAACAGACCTGTAATTAGTTAACAGCAGATCTTTCTGGTAAAATCTGCATTATCATAAGACTTTGCCTTAAATGTTGAGAGCTATGAGTATTTTTGTGTTTGTTTTCAACAAGATAGAAATAAAAAGGTAATTTTAGACTGTACATTTGTAAACATTTTGAAACTATTACTGATTGATTATTTCATCTTTTGGTAAAAGACTAAGTTAAGGAAAACTTTAGCTTAAAATTTCTACCTTCTAAAACCCATAGTAATGGTCCTATGCGCCCCAGTATTCCAAATGATACAGTCTGACAAAACTATGGTTGGATGGGCTTACATGAAATTTTTATCTTGTTAGCCCGGAAAATTGATAACAGTTCCAAAATGGAATCAAACAATGTGGATGGAGTAATTTTTAGCAGGTACTATTTGTCTGTAAGTCTGGGGTTATTGGTTTGGACTCTCCAAATGACTTGGGCCTAACTATGGATACAATTACTTGCAAGTTAAGGAATCAACTTAACTGGCTTATCTCAAGTTAACTTAAATGAGCCACATCAGCATAGGGAGTAAAAGAATTTTAATGAAAATATTTATGAATGCAGTGAAACTTTGGTTATATTGTTTGGATTGATAAGTTATTTTACAGACTTACTACTAGTAGAGCCTCAGATATTATTTATGTATGTAAAGAATGGCTTGGCAAGGACTTTGTGTACATTATTGTTTTTCTTTATTCTATTAGGTGAAAATTAAAATGATGATGTTATTTCAACAAGGTAAAACATTGTTTATTTGAATGCTTTTTATGTCTAACACACACTGAGAATGTTACTGCATAGCTAATTATATTTCCTTCATGACCATGTGCTTCACAACCCACTAAAACAAAGTTTTTTATGTCCTTTATAAACATTCAGTGAGCATATAGTTGCCACTTTGTCTTTCTGTCAAGATGTCGTATAGTTTTTCCTAGCAACAGCCTTTTTTACCAATATCTTTCATTTTTACTTGGTACATGTACATAACCTAACTTTGGATGCAGTTTGGGGTTATTTTGGGCTCAAGGTGACAGATTTTAAAAATAGATCTTGACCTTTTTGCTCAAAAAGCCTTCATTTATTGACTGATGTCTTTCATATTTGGTAAGTAGATGCATTCTTAAAGGTCATTTTGAAGGAGTTTGAGGTAACTGGGGTCAAGGTCACCCATTCTTTGATTCTTCTCATACAGTCTTCATTCATTGACTGCTTTCTTTCATATTTGACCTAAGTGGCATATTTATGTTAGAAAGGGATCATTATGGTCAAGGTCACAGGTGCTAAAAGTATGGGTCACTTGGGTCAAGATCAAGGTCACTGATGCCAAAAGTAGATATTTACACTTTGGGCTTAAGGCTTTCATTTGTTGACCATTGGTTGTCTTGACCTATGTTAGGAACATACATTGGCTTGTCATCAAGCTTTGGATCAAGTTAGGGTTCATTTTTTGTGTAATATCCCAGTGCTAGAAATAGACTTTTACACTTTGTTTATAAGCCTCAAGTTATTGACCTATGTGCATTTGAATTTCATTGACAAAGTGCAGGTCAGAGAGCATCTCTAAAACTTCAGAGATTTGCCTTGTTTTACATATTTGTGCTTATATGTTATTTTCATAGCACAAGCACTTTGCCTGAAAACTTACAATTGTTACTCAACAAAATTTGTTGATCTGGTTATTGTTTTATTTGCTACTATTTGTATTTTTCATTATTACATGTGTATGATAAAACTAGGTAACTTTATGCATAATAAATTAGAGATTAAGGAACAGACCTGAAGTAAAAATATTTTTCAGTAATTATTAGCCTTGAATAATAATATTGGAAAAATAGTAGCATTGGACTATCCTACCCTTACTTTTGGTGTCAGAATAAAACAATAATAATATCTTAGAAACCTGTTAAGAGATATTTCTGCTTATGTAACTTCACTTATATATCTTTTTTTCCAATGCTACTAACATAGATAAAAAATGGCCTTTTGTGAACTACCTGGTTTAAAGTTTTTGGGCCTCTTTCTAAGGACCCATCCATACCTTTGTTGTGGTATAAATGTAATATGACTCATTGTGAACTTATATAATACTTTGAACTGTCTCAGAACTACTTATGATAATGTTTTGTATTTTGAAAAAATTCTTCAATTATTCAGTCTTTTGTTTTACTATTAAGCAATGAGTTAAACTGAGAGCACTGTCCTACTGACAGCTCTTGCTTTAAGACACATTGTATAGAGAATACATGGTTGATGTCGGGATGGAGAAGGTTTATCCTGTGAGCAAGAAAGTGTATCTTGGTAAGTTTTAGCCAGCCAAGATTCACTTTCACAGCGAACCGCAGAAACCTTCTCCATCTAAACATCAGCCATGTGTTTGATTTATCCTGCTTTTGTCTATTTGAGAAAATTTTTAGATTATTTAGATGGTTTCATTCTTACTTTTCCCCAATAAAACAGTGTCTATATGTGGTTTTGTTTAACTGCTAACCATGTGACGTCATCATATGACGTAATGACTGGAGATAGTAATTTTTATCTTGCAAGCTTTATCGAGCTGTAATATAGACAGTAGCAGGACAAAATGGTTTTCTTAACCTTAGTCCTTCTGGAACGAAATTGATTAGCTTTGTAACCGTATATAGCCAGGTCAGTGTACACTTTCAGCTGACTAACTTTCCGTCTTAAAATCCCCAAAATTAATAATGGACAGATCCAATAATGGAAGTTGGACGAATCTAATTAAGAATTACAGCAGGTAAAACATTAAAGTATACTGCACAAGCTTGTTTCTTTTTACCATGTCTTTATGTATGGTTTATCTAAGCCATCTAAATATATCTATTATTTATATCAGATAATTACAATGTGATTACTGCTGACTTAAATAGTTTAATGGCTAAGTATGTAAGTCATTCAGTAAACTTTGGTTTTTAAAGCAATTTCCATTTAAAAAAAACCATTTACTTCCACATATCTGTCTGTGGACAAACTCTTCTGTAATTTCAATAAAATGTTTAAGATTGTTTTAGAACTAAAATTTGGGTTGTTGTTTAAATGCCAAAAAGTCGAATTTAAAACAGATTATTATATACAGTGGGAAACCTCTGTTTTTGCCGGAATGACCGGCTGGTAGTGGAAATTACCTACTTTTAACAGTAGTAATCAATTCTTTCTAAAATTTAAGAATGACAACAATACCATACCAACAACATCTAGAGGCTGTTTGTAATATTGCAATATAATGAATATTCATCGATAAATTCATCATCCGATGCAATATCGATACCACTCTTTAAATATCAATTACAAGCTTTAACAAATTTTTATTTCTTATAATAATATACCTCTCTTAAATTTGTCCGAATAAAGAGAGTCATTTTTTTGGTTTTCCCTTGGCTATCTTGAACTTTAAACTCCTTTTCAAATGTAAGTGACAAAAATAACAAAAATCAGAAACTTTCTTTTTTAGCTTTTGTAGTATTTGTAATGTCTAATACAAGCATGCATAACACCATGTCGATACCAATTTAACACTGATTTAAATGTTTATTGTATCTAATGTCAAAGTCGAATATATCGTTATATTGTCTCTCACGTATATCAATACAAAATGTTCGATCAATGACAGCCCTAGCAACAAACCAAATGCTGTGTCTCCCAAATGGGGCTGCTGTGCAACAGTTGTTTGCTGAATCAGTTGAATAAGATCTTACATGTACTTCAAAAAATATCTACAATTATTGCTTGGGATCTTATTGTTTTTGGGCTATTTTACAGAATGAAGAGTTTTGTATTGAGAGAA
>NW_026864026.1:0-24096 GCF_026571515.1 Ruditapes philippinarum
TTCAATGAATTCAGTGAAAGTAATACCGTATTAACAGTTTAACTTAAATACATGTATATGTAATTTCTTGATTTTTAATTATCTCCTTTTATCTTGACCATGGAAAAAAGAAAAAAAAAACAAAAAAAACGAGCTGAGCCTTCAAAATTTTTATAAAGTCTCTAATTATTCTTAGATTTTTCTGTTTAAATTTCTTTAAGTAAGCTTTAAAAATTTTATTGATGCAATATCCAATGATATAATATTGAGCATATTCTAGCAGTATTTTTTAAATTCTGTTTCCTGTATTTTAGGGCACTACATGTATATTGAGAGTCAGAGACATATTTTAACAGTATTTTTTATTCTGTTTCCTGTATTTTAGGGCACTACATGTATATTGAGAGTCAGAGACATATTTTAACAGTATTTTTATGCCACCGCAGCATCTGCGATGCGGTGGCATATAGCGATTCACCTGTGTGTGTGTGCGTGTGTGTGTGTGTTTGTTTGTTTGTTTGTGTGTGTGTGTGTTATATAGATTATATAGTGAACTTAAAAAATCTTCTTGTGAAAAACCACTAGTCCAATTTCAACCAAACTTGGCAGGATTGATCCTTGGGTGAAGCGCTTCCAAAGTTGTTCAAAGAATTTCATTCCATGCAGAAATCTGGTTGCCATGGCAACCAAAAGGAATTATAAGAATAAATTAAAAAAATCTTCTTGTAAAGACCCAAAAGGCCTAGAGCTTAGATATTTTGCATAAGGCATTGTCTGTAGACCTCTACCAAGATTGTTCAAATTATAGCCCTGGGGTCAAAATCGGCCCCGCCCCGGGGGTCATTGATTTTCACTATATATAGATATAGTAAAAACTTAAAATACCTTCTTGTAAAGACCCAAAAAGCCTAGAGCTTAGATATTTTGCATAAGGCATTGTCTGGTAGACCCTTACCAAGATTGTTCAAATTATAGCCCTGGGGTCAAAATCGGCCCCGCCCGGGGGTCTTTGATTTTCACTATATGTACATTTAGTAAAAACTTAAAATACCTTCTTGTAAAGACTCAAAAGCCTAGAGCTTAGATATTTTGCATAAGGCATTGTCTGGTAGACCTCTACCCAGATTGTTCAAATTATAGGCCTGGGATCAAAATCGACCCCGCCCCGGAGGTCATTGGTTTTCCTAAAATGTATATAGTAAAAACTTATAGTAAAAACTTTAAAACAATTTCTTCTAGCAATTGACAAATGCTAGAGGTTAGATATTTGGCATGAAACATTGTGAAGTGAACTTCTAGCAAGATTGTTCAAATAATAGCCCTGGGGTCAAAATTGCCCCCGCCCCGGGGGTCATTGATTTTCAATATATACATATAGTAAATAAAAAAAAATCTTATTGTCTGAAGGTACAAGGCTTAGAGCTTTAATATTTGTTAAATGATATCATCTATAGGTACTCTACCAAAGTTGTTCAAATTTTGCCTCTAGTGTCAAAATTAGCCCCGCCCCAGGGGCCATAGGTTTTCCTTATATGTATATAGTTAAAACTTAAAAAAATCATCTTCTCTAGATTTACAAAGGCTAGAGTTAAGATATTTTGCATGAAACATTATGTAGTGAACCTCTAGCAGGATTATAAAAACTATAGCCCTGGGGTCAAAATTGGCCCCATCCCCAGGGGTCATTGATTTTCACTATGTACATATAGTAAAAAATTAAAAAATCTTCTTGTCTTAAGGTACAAGGCTTAGAGCTTTGATATTTGGTATATAGTATTATCTATTGGTCCTTTACTAAAGTTGTTTTAATTATGCCCCTAGTGTTAAAATTGCACTGCCCCAGAGGCGATAGTTTTTCCTTATATGTATAAAGTAAAAACTTGAAAAATCCTCTTCTCAGAATTGAAAAATCCTCTTCTCTGAATTGACAAAGGCTAGAGGTTAAATATATGGCATGAGACTTTGCGAAGTGAACCTTTACCAAGATTGTTCAAATTATAGCCCTGGGGTCAAAATTGGTTCTGCCCCGGGGTCATTAATTTTCATTATGTACATATAGTAAAAAAATAAAAAAATATTTTTGTCTGAAGGTACAAGGCATAGAGCTTTGATGTTTGCTATATTTATATATATCATCTATAGGTCCTCTACCAAAGTTGTTCAAATTTTTTCCCCTGGTGTTAAAATTGGCCGTGCCCGGGGGCAGTGATTCTCATTATGTACACATAGTAAAAACAGAAAATAAAACAAATGTTTTCTGAATGGAGAAAGCTACAGCTTAGATTTTTTGACTTGAAATGTTGTTTGGTGGACCTGTATCAAGATTGTTTTGAATTAAACCCTTGGGTCCAAAATTTTGCCTTGCCCAAGGGGACAGTGACCTACTTTCTTGTCCTTTGATGTACAGCAATGAAATTTTGACCATGTGCACAGTTTTAGTTGTAAAATTGAATTTTGATATCAGGTGACCTAGATTTTGATGATGTGACCTACTTTCTTGTCCTTTGATGTACAGCTATGAAATTTGAACCATGTGCACAGATTAAGATGTAAAGTGAACTTTGATATCAGCTGACCTAGATTTTGACAAAGTGTCTTACTGTGTTGTCCTTTGATGTAGTCATGAAATTTAGGCTGTTTGAAATATGACCTTCACCACCAAATTCACTAGACTTGAGTGCATTGATATATTCCTACTCTGATCTTTTATTGAGTTAACAACAGATTTAACCACTAATCTGATAAGAATTAGATAGGTCAGGGATCTATGCATTATGACAATCTACAAAATTGAATAGAAACAAAAAAAATCTGTTCCTACACTACTATTTAGTGTTGTATTAATGCGGTGGCATAGCATTTTTCTCAAATGCAATCTTGTTTATTCTGTTTCCTGTATTTTAGGGCACTACATGTATATTGAGACTTCAGCCCCAAGGGTAGCTGGTAACAAAGCATGGCTTGTCAGTCAACAGTTTAACCCCTCTAAGACTACACAGTGTATTTCTTTCTGGTACCATATGTATGGAACAACTATTGGTATGTCTCCTAGCCTTATAATTTCATTTTAAATCTGCACCTATATTTTGTGTGTTGCAACATGTATATATTTTCTAGATATATATTAAGGTCTTAGTAGGATAAAATTGTATTCATGAATTACAGCATTTCACTCAAAGTTAATAATATAACTGCAAATGTAATGATATTACGTTGTTTCTTTCTAAGGTGCACAATGTAAATTTGAAATCCTACTCTTTTTCTATTTTTTAAATGTTTATGTTAACAAAGTTCAGCAAGTAAATTCATAACAGTCAGTTTCACATATTGACTCAAAAGCAATATACATTTTCAGGCTCTTTAAATGTGTATCTCAATGCATCTGGAAGCATGACACAATTGTGGACCCAAACTGGGAACAAGGGAATTAACTGGTTACAAGGACAGTTCCCATTACAGCCAGTTAACTCCCTTTACATGATATACTTTGAAGGGGTTAGAGGATCATCATATTCAGGAGATATTGGTTTAGATGATTTCACGTTTTCACAATCATCCTGTGGCTGTAAGTTGTACATAAGTCATTATACCCCCCACCCTTAGTCTTCATATTTGGCAATGGAGGTTAGTCATGATTAGTAGATGACCCCTATTGATTTTTAGGTCACTAGGTCAAAGGTCAAGGTCACAGGGGCCTTGACTTCAAAAAGCTTGTCCGCTCAATAACTTAAGATTCCTTTGACCTACAGTCCTCATATTTGGCATGGAGGTTAGTCATGATTAGAAGATGACCCCTATTGATTTTGAGGTCACCAGGTCAAAGGTCAAGGTCACAGAGGCCTTGACTTCAAAAAGCTTGTCCGCCCAATAACTTAAGATTCCTTTGACCTACAGTTGTCATATTTGGCATGGAGGTTAGTCATGATTAGTAGATGACCCCTATTGATTATGAGGTCACCAGGTCAAAGGTCAAGGTCACAGGGGCCTTGACTTCAAAAAGTTTGTCCGCCCAATAACTTAAGATTCCTTTGACACACAGTCGTCATATTTGGCATGGAGGTTAGTCATGATCAGTAGATGACCCCTATTGACTTTGAGGTCACCAGGTCAAAGGTCAAGGTCACAGGGGCCTTGACTCCAAAAAGCTTGTCCGCCCTATAACTTAAGATTCCTTTGACCCACAGTCTTCATATTTGGCATGGAGGTTAGTCATGATTAGTAGATGACCCCTATTGATTATGAGGTCACCAGGTCAAAGGTCAAGGTCACAGGGGCCTTGACTTCAAAAAGTTTGTCTGCCCAATAGCTTTAGATTCCTTTGACCCACAGTCTTCATATTTGGCATGGATGTTGATCATGATTAGTAGATGACCCCTTTTGATTTTGAGGTCACTGGGTCAAAGGTCAAGGTCATAGGGACTTTGACTTCAAAAAGTTTGTCCACCCATAAACTTAAGATTCCTTTGACCCACAGTCTTCATATTTGGCATGGATGTTGATCATGACTATAAGGTGACCCCTATTGATTTTGAGGTCACTGGGTCAAAGATCAAGGTCACAGGGACCTTGACAAAAAAAGCTTTTCTTCTCAATTGTTAAAGAATGTCCTGTCCGCAATGTATTGATTTTGACATTTTCACATTTGAAGCATGTAGAATACATAACTTAGCAATGCACTGGCTTAGTAACCTCAGATTTGGCAGGGAGGTTGTCCTTGAGCTTTAAATGGCCACTGTTGATTCTGACAAAGTGGTATGCGGGGGTATTCACGCCATGATAGTGGCAGTTCTAGTTATTGTAGATATTATAGATAAAGATAGAAAGGCTTAATTTTTATGAACATTTTATAAATGATTTTATTGGTTATCTGATTATTTAACAGTAATTTAAAATTCTGAGATTAAGAGATCCCTATGGAGTAGTAAAAATCATACTGTTAAGTGAGTCAGTTGGTAAGGTATTGTCCTTTCCCCAGAGCAGATACTATACTTGAAAAAAAAAACAACAGACAAAAGACAAATATAACTGGTACCTATAGAATTTGTAGTGCTATACCCAAGATATGTTAAGATCTTTGTAAGATGAACAAAATAAGTAAAAGTGGGACAAACAATCAACACAGGATGAGTTATAAGGTTTATTTAATGATGATAACCGACGTTTCGACTCTCACAAGTCTTTATCAGGGTTTCAAAATATCAGAGTGTTTTTTTTAGGGAAGTTATATTTTAATAAATAACTTTTATTGGTGAAAAAGAAGTAAATTCTCTTTAAGCTTTGATGTAAATATATATCCGAAGATTTATACTAATTATATATTGTCCAATAAAAGAATGACTTGAATGACCTCTTTTAAATTTGCTAAATGTACACTTTCTACGATATTTCAGACCAACCATCCAATGGAAAGCCTGGCAAGATTAGCACCACTCCACAATCTAGTACTGTGTTACCAACATTCCGTAAGTACTTTGGCTATATGCTTAAATATTTTAGATAATTATATGTAAATAACAGTTTGTACCTGAAATAATGCATGGAAGGGCACCTGAGGTCTTCCTCCACCAGTAAAGCTGGAACGAAACCATATTAAGTATTCTGTGTCAGTGTGACATAAAACCCAATCAAAAAATGTAAATTAACTGGCCAAAAAGAAAGCACAAATCAAACATTTAACATTTTCACAGTTACTTTGTAATGATATTTTTTGCTTTGAATTTTTTATATTTGTTTATTATGAGTATAAGGGATTTTCATATTAAACTAATGAAAATAATCAGCCAGCAGGTCAGACCCTGATGAGATATTATTATGTGACCAGGCTTTATACTAGTGGCATACGATTACGCAAGTAAAAAATTACAGTTAGCATTCTAGGAGTTAAACCAGACTATTATAACTTTCAGAATCTAATTCCAAGTATGACTGTAGTTTTGAGACTGGTAGCTTGTGTACATGGACACAAGATACCACTGATAACTTTAACTGGACATTATCTCAGGGACCTACAGGCACCATGCTTACTGGACCAATAGCTGATCATACCACAGGCACAGGTAAGTTATGATGAAAACATTTCAGTATTGTTGATAAAAAGTGGTGTAGCAGTGTGAAACCTGTTGATACTCATCATTTGTAAGATTTTAAAAGCTTAAAAAATCAGTGATTGAAATAATTACAAATAGAATGGATCTGCTGAAAATATTGAGTCAAGTAATTTTGTTTTATCAAGTTATCATGATTTTTTATGTTTTCAAAGAAAGGCAAAGGTATGAACATCTTTAAAGCTATATTTAATCAATCATGTAATTTATTCTAGTACATTATTCTTGTAAAATTTTCTGTTATATTTTTAAAAACATTAGTGGTGTTAAGGTTCCAGTAAATAATGCAACATTTTGTACAAAACAATTTGTTTTTAGATAAAGGATGGTATATCTATGTTGAAACCTCATCACCAAGGAAACCTAATGATAAAGCTCGGCTTTTGTCTGCACAAGTTCCAAGCAGAAATGCATACTGTCTGAAATTCTGGTACCATATGTATGGACCTCATGTAAATGCACTCAACATCTACAAAAAGGTACTTGTTTATAAAATCTTTTAACCTTTTTTATGTGTGACCTTTTTTATTAACATAAATTATTATTGCTAATAAAAGCTTAATAAACACAATTTTAATTGATAATTTTTTTCGTGGATATGCATGATATAAGAACAGATTTAGAGCATCATTATAAACCTATTACAATGTATTACATTGCATTTCTTTTTCTTTTTTTTGTTATCATAAAAATCTAAGTATAAATGTAGAAAATTACAACCAGTATCTGTTCATGAACCTAAATAAATGTTTAAGATCACTATTATGTTTTAAAATTGTTAATGGGCATTTGAATAGGGTTCCATTTTAATCATGAATATTAATGTTATAGACAAGTTCTCTGGGATCACCAATCTGGACTAAACTAGGCACACAGGGTAACCAATGGAAATCTGGACAAGTTAATATCCCTGCATCTACTACAAACTACAATGTTGCCATTGAAGGTGTGGTTGGGCCTGGTTACCGTGGTGATATAGGGATTGATGATATACATATGGTACCCGGAGCTTGTCCAAATCAAGGTAAAAATTATTTCATGTTCTCACAAAGTTTTGGTCATGTAAACAAGGTGTGAGAGAGAAAAAAATCCCCTGCCTGAACCAAATACCAAATACATTTTGTATTAAATAAGCTTTTAATTATTAATGATTTAAAAAAAAAAAATGAAAGTACCTATATGATACAGATAAGTACAGAAAAAAAAATATATTCACAACTGTTGGACTTGATCTGTTTTAAAATGTAATAGAAATAATTAATTTGTTGAAAAAATTATGATCTGTAAGCAAAAAGAATGTATAACAACATTTTTACAGTGTATTTTACCTTGTGCATTTAAATTATCAAAAAAAAAAGTTTCCATGTTAGAGAGGAGAGGAGATTTATGGTAGATATTATTTGTTTCAGGTGGAGTAGCTTGCTCATTTGACACTGATCTTTGTGGATGGGCTCAGAGTAAATCGGATGATTTTGATTGGACACAGCGAGCTGGTTCCACCTCATCTAGTGGAACCGGTCCCACTAACGATCACACTACAAATACTCGCTCAGGTGAATTTTTATATTTGTTTATATGAAATTTCAAATGCAGTATATGGCTGAAAAACTGCAGACTTATAACTCAACTAAAAATGTACGGGATCCAGGATTAAGCTTAGGTACCATCAACTTAAATTACCAAATGTTCCATCAGATGACTCTTTAAAACAAAACTTTGACTTGTGATAAAGTGTGTTACTGAAAACCAATTATTGAAGAACATACATATAGATTATAGATCATAGTTTCATAGCTTACTTAGCATGTAGCAGCGTTTCAGTGGGGATAATTATAATTATTCAGTCCTTTAACTTTTGGCTTTCTTTAATTCCATTTTGGAACTGTCAGTTATCAAATATGGGTATATCAAGATGTAAATATAAAAATAAGGAAAGCTGTTAACCATAGAAAGTTATTGAAAGTGAAATTATTTTTGTTTTAGGTTCCTACATATATATTGAATCAAGTTCACCAAGACGACCAGGACAGAAGGCGTGGCTAGTCAGTCGTCAGATTGGCTTTACCTCACCACAGTGTCTGAACTTTTACTACAACATGAATGGTAAACATATAGGTAGCCTGAATGTGTATGTGAAGACTGGAGCTATGTTACCTTCAGCCCCAGTCTGGTCACTATCTGGACCTCAGGGACCACAATGGGCATTAGGCCAGGCTACAGTGAGAGCTAACATACCTTACAGGGTAAAATATTAATTATATCACTTGTTAGTGTTATTGGACTTAAGAACACATATATGTTTGTATTCAAGTTATAGCATACATGAAATGATTCGTTTTTAAGAGAAATGTGCTGATCTTGTAGGTAATGAAATTTTTATTATTATGTGTTACACACTCCAAAGTACACAAATGAGATATCCATACAGTAATGATAATGCACTGCTTTTCCAGTTCAATGCAAAAGCATCTGTTACTATTCTATGTATTTTTTGTCTCAGTTTATATGGAAGGAATAAAGTCAGTGTTTATATATGTTGAGGTTGGGGTTTGTGGTAGAAGAAACACTTAATCAGTTTCTATATTTATTCACTCACTGGTACTAGAAGAACCTGAATGTGTATGTATGAAGACTGGAGCAAAATAAACAATAATAAGACAAATGACAAAGAGAAATATTTGGTCTGGCCTTTAAGAGAAATTACCTTAAACACTATGAATAGAGAACTTGATTATTTTTAACCTTTTCTACATATAACTATTATTTTCAGATTGTGTTTGAAGGTGTGATAGGAAATGGTTACCAGGGTGATATATCTATAGATGATATCAGTATGACAAACTCAGCATGTAAACTACCAGGTAATGTCAAATGATAAATGAGTCGTACCATGACAAAACCAACATAATGGGTTTGCGACCAGCATAGATCCAGACCAGCCTGCGCATCCGCGCAGTCTGATCAGGATCCATGCTGTTCACTTACAAACTCTATTACAAGTAGAGAAACTGATAGTGAACAGCATGGATCCTGATCAGGCTGCGTGGATGCGCAGGCTGGTCTGGATCCATGCCGGTCGCAAACCAATTATAATGGTTTTGTCATGGCACGGCTCAAATTTAGTTAAGTTTAAGTTTATTGTTTTGGATGGTTACTTAGAATTACTTGTCTATCAGTGCTATGGGTTAACAGCCTGTCTGGAATATTGAATTCTCATCTGTAGTAGTGAAATTAGATGATTTAATCACTCAAACAACATAATTATTTTACTTGTTTGCTTGTTTGTAACCTTAAAAAATTCTCAATACTGAATATGATATCAGTATAAACATACATGTATATAAACATAAGTGAAATAATTCTATATCAGTGACAATAATGAGAAGAAGGTCAATGACTGTTGTAATCTCTATGCTTTCAGTATGAACTTGACATACCAAAATTATTTTCAGGAAATTGTGATTTTGAGGGAGGTCTGTGTACATGGACTAACCCAGGTGGTATAGATAATTTTGACTGGGTGCTGGGACGTGGTTCAACAGCTTCACAACTTACAGGACCATCTACTGATCATACTCTTGGAAATGCAACTGGTAAACTAGTGTTAATTGATGCTTTTAATATATAGAAAAAAGAAAACTTCATGTAAACGTTTTTTTAACAACATGTGTGCTGTTTTTTGCCTTCATTCATATGACATGCATGTTATGAAATTATTACTTACTTTAAGGTACAAATTATTTTTGTCACAGTATCTCACAAGATACTTCAACTTGATTGTAAAAAAATGTCACAAAAAAAGACACATTCAAATACAATTGTATCTCAAATCTCCATAAATGGTCTAACATTTTCACCATTATTATTTTAAAATTTCACTGTTCTTGAGAACTTGTTTATGTACTGTTTGATATGAATAAATTTATTGTTACTTTTATATAGGACAATACGTATTTATTGAGGCATCAGCTCCAAGAAAGCCTGGAGATAAAGCTGATCTTAAAAGTTTAAAGTTTGCCCCTACCCAGCCTAAATGTGTGAATTTCTGGTTCAACATGCATGGTAGTAACCTTGGAAGCCTTAGTGTGAAAGTGGTACCAGCAAATAATACCAACAGTAGTACAACAATATGGCAATTAGGACAAGACAAGGGCACAGCATGGATCAATGGACAAGTTGCCTTCTCAAGCAAAGTGCCGTTCTATGTGAGAATCTACAGTGTTGAATTTTTATCCTTGCAAAACATCTGTAAATTGTTTTTTTTTCTTTGAAAGTTGCATGGTATAACAGTATTTATTAGTCTTTCAAATCCATATCAGTGAATTAGACCTTTGCATATTTATTTTATTCTGATTATTGTTATCAAACTTGGAATTTGTTTCTGGATTTATAAGAACTTATTAATAACTAAAAGTCCCAATATTGATATAATGAAAACCTTTAACTAAGAATAAAGAGTTAACCCTTTTTTGTAATGGAGTTGTGAAATTGTTTTTTGATTTTTTGTAGATTATATTTGAAGCTGTGAGAGGCAATGGTTACCAAGGTGACATCGCTCTTGATGATATATCATTTACAAACTCTCCATGCTTGAGTAAGTAATAATACTTCACCTACATTTACTTTATGAATTATGGCGTTCTTTGTCAATTTTTAGGTGTTACAATTGAGTGCACGTCTACTTCCAAAACTTTAAGTACAACCTCTGATTACCGCATCAGGGAATCATTCAGTTTAACTTCTGGTACCATATGTACGGTACCCATGTCAATACACTTCTAGTCTACCTGAAACCAAGTACTGTACAAGGTCTTGGAACCAATATTTGGAAACAAATTGGTAACCAAGGGAACAAGTGGATACTTGGGGAAGTTACAATAGCACCATCTTCACCTAGCTACAAGGTACACTGTCTTTCAGTTAAACAGTTTGCAAGCATGTCAGTTCCTTTCTTTAATTAACAACTTTTTTCAGGTATGGTTAACATTGTATTCAGTTTTTGATACAATAAAAGAAACATCTACAATAAGTCGTTTTATAGATGTTAAGTTCTTTCAAGAGTTATTTTATTCATTGCTGATCAGTAATTGACCAAATGTGAATTGATGTATTAACTGACATGCCTAAATATACTATGAAAAATGAAGTAAAACCAAGAAAATTGAACATTGCTTTTAGGCTTTTCTTTTTCATTTCTTTCAATACATAGTTATTCCTTTAAAAATGGAAAAAAAATGATATGTTTGTAAAGATGATAGACTCTGCTTTTCAGGTTATATTCCAAGCTCTACGAGGAATCAGTTACCGTGGTGACATTGCTCTAGATGATATCAGAATGTCTTTAGGAGCTTGCAAACAAGCAGGTAAGATACTTTAATATGATTTGTATATGACTTCATATATCTGTTAAAACATTTTATTGAAGTGATTATTTTTTTTATTTATCATTAACCAACATGTTCAATTTCTAACACAGCTATGACTTGTGACTTTGAGCAGAGCTCAATTTGCAACTACGTACAGGACCAATCTGACACACCCAACTTTGACTGGACTTGGAAATCTGGTGGTACTGGCTCAGCCAGTACAGGACCACCTTCTGATCACACTACCGGAACCCGAACTGGACATTATATCTACATTGAAACATCAGCACCAAGGCAACCAAATGACACTGCTAGAATTTCTACACCAAACTACACACCACAGGTTAATAATATATACACATAACAAGGATAAAAAGTTTATAAATAAGATTTCCTTGTGAAATAAAATTCTAAGTTGTTTAAAGGATAGAATATATTATATATTACTAGTCATCGCTTGAATAGTGAAATTGACATATCTGATAAGATTTGCATACTCTTCTAAAGAAGTCTTATTATGAATTTTAAAATAAGGTTTTGTTAATGATGATGGAAGAGTGATTACAAGAATATGCAGATTTGTACTGCATTTTAAGCTCCTTATTAAAATTTCTAATTTCATGCCATCAGGCATATCAATATTGACAGTGTTTAAGTATGCCTTTTATTACATGTACTTAAAAAAAGCTAGGACAAGCAATGGAAGATAAGCTTTGTATTATCTTTTGTCAAATATATGGTAAAAGTACTATGCTTATAGATTGATTGGCAATTGGGTGCATCTGCCAAAGACCGCTTATCTAGTTAAAAGTTGCTTGTCATTTTATATCTTTTCCCAGAGATAAGCATTAATAACTGGATTTTAATCAGTATAATATTTCTGTTATATTTTTAGAGTTCTGCCCCTGTGTGTGTCAAGTTTTGGACACATATGTTTGGAGTTGATGTCAACACACTGAATGTATATCTTGTTAACAGTCAACAGCCCTCTAAGAGAAACCTAATATGGACACGTTCACTAAACCAGGGTAATGCATGGAGACAAGCAGCTGTCACTGCTAACCCTAGTGGTCAATACAAGGTATGCACAATTAATTATTGTATGCTTTGTATAATGAGCTTGGTCTGCTATATATTTTGATGTTTTATCCTTATTTGTAGAGGTATAAAGATAAAGCAAATTAAATTAAATAAATCTAAAATTGGGCTGTACATTATAGAATCAAGCATGTTCAGAGTAGATAGAAAATGGCATGTCCTAAGTGTGGGTCTGAAAAAGGATGGTTTGACATTTTACTTGCTTACTTTAATGTAATAAAGCATTTGAAGTTAAGCAATGTAATAATATGACTGTGAAAATTGCAATATAAAGTCATAATGCAGCAGCATTTGTTTATTTCCAGATTGTGTTTGAAGGAATTAGAGGAAAAGGTTACCATGGTGATATAGCAATAGATGATGTCTCTATCTCAAATGGGGCTTGTAGTGGACAAGGTTTGTAAAAATTGTTATAAATATTTGTAAGATATAACTATCTGTTATTTATTTGGTTCTTACTTAATTGATGCTCATTATGTTGAGAGACAGATTTTATTTTCAATCTTATTTTAAGTCACTGATATTCTTTTGAACAGACAAATTTTGAAGAAAAAAAAAATTATTATTTTTTAGCCTGATATAAAAATCATTGTGAATCTTTCTATAATGTCATAGGATCATATGTTTAATCTAGATTTTTTTAACCAATGACTATAGGCTAATTATCTTTTTTAAAAACAAATGTATACATTTATAATTGTACAGGAGACAAATGTGACTTTGAGAAAGATACATGTTTCTGGAAGAACATAAACCAAGGGGATGATTTTGATTGGTTAAGATCTCGTGGGAAAACAGGCAGTTCATTTACTGGACCAAGTACAGATCACACACAAGGAACCAACTCTGGATACTACATGTTTATTGAGACAAGTGCCCCTAGGGTTAAAGGTGACAAGGCAAGGCTTATCAGTAAGGTTTATCCACCGTCAGGACCAAAGTGTTTCAACTTTTACTTCTACATGTATGGTGCTGACATTGGATCTCTCAATGTTTACGTTCTGACCAACGCCTCATCATCAGCTTTCTCCTCGGAAGCATTGAAATGGACAATGTCTGGAGAGAATCCAAACAATTGGGAGCAGGGATCATTCAATCTCACTTCCCAGTATACATCAAACCCATATGAGGTATTTACTTTCGAAATGTTGATGCATTAGAAATAACACTCTTAGCTATCTTAATCATTTAGTAATATATAAGGTTTACATGTAAAATTCACCCGAAACAAGGCCATAAAGGTCATATATATTTTTTTTTCGTAAAGCATGATTATTATTATCATGTAAGCTAAAACTACGTTTCGTTATTAAACTAATATCATATTTAAGAATTTACTGAATGAATTTGATACTGAAGCTTTGAAAGAACTGTACTGTGTAAGCAATTAATCTCTCAATACTGTTTTATATGTATATTTCACATCACACTCATGCATTGAGTACCCATTCGTTATATGTACACATGCCAGTATTTATCACAGCCTGAAGCATTGGTTTGGATAAGTCGTTTAGTCTTTCAATATGTTGTTTTCTGATTTTTGTTTACTGCTCAAGAATGTGATAAAGGCTATGTCGGTCTTAAAATAAAAATGATTAAAGGGCAGATTGAAATAAATTCAATAATTAGCATTTTCAAAAACGCTACAAATCGCCATTCAACTGGTTTTCGAAAAACCTACTCGTGAAAAAAAACTCATTCCTGAACAAAAGAGCTGATGTTTCTTCTCTTAACAGAAATATTCCATATATTGTTTACCCAGTAGCACCCACACACTGGGTTCAAGGTTTGCATATGATGAAAGTACTTTAATTCTATATAAAGCTAACACGACAAAAATATGGCGGATGGCGTGCACAGAAGGGTTCCCTTTTTGAGTTTTTTTACTTTCAATTTGTTATCATGTGGCATTAAAGTATGCATTTTGAATGGCTTATGGAGAGAAATGGTTGAATCTTGTTAATTGTTTATGTTGCCATCCAGGAACAGCAACTATAACAAAACATCTAGGTAAGGTAATGTAAACCTGTGACTTGTAAGAAAATTAGGGTTGACTGGGTTGGAGATCACCCTGGAGACATTCTTTTTGATTTAAGGCCTTTTATGGATTCTACTGCAAAATAATAAGGCTATGAGCGTATTATGCCATGATCTCATTTGACTTGGAACCTAGTTAGGTCAAGGCTATCGGTAATTTGAGGTTGGAAATTCAATAGCAAACGCAACTGTAACGCTTTCATTTTAAGAATCAGCTAAATCGCAATTGAGAACCTGGTGAATATTTTAAGTTTTGGCAAAAAGGGTAAATGCTTGACCTGAGAAAGTTGTTAACATTTAATAACGTGGCTTGTTTTAAAACAAGTCTATTAGGACAAGTGAACTATAACGAGTGGCTTAATATTAACTTTTGTCATCCCAACACAATCAATGAGGCCAACTCATCGGTCAATAAATACCAACAGGACTATTTGTCGATATTTTTGGGGGGTAAATGCAGAAAATTTATGGTGGTTAGGGAGTAGTGGTGGAGTAGTGGTGGTAAGAACTGATAAACAATCATACGGTCATACCAGTCTTCTGATTACCCTCCTACAACTTTTATATGGGAGCTCGCTCTCAGATTAAATAATTTTGCCGTTGATACTGAGTGTCTTGGGGACTTAGGTTGAGTGATAGTGGTGGTTATGGTAGCTATAGGAAGGAGTATGTCCAAGTGAGTAATGGTGGGGGAAGAGTAGTTTAAGAGTGGCTCAACCTCTGACCATTTGGTAAATGTTGGGAGTAAGGATAATTGCAAGAAAAGCGGTGCCTGAATTATATAAGTATACCCAGTGATTTAGTGGATCATTACCTTTAGAAACAAATTACCCAAATTATACACGTATTATGAGTTGTAGTAGCCATAATCAGACCTTTGGCAAATTACTTTAGAAAATAAGTGATTAAGTCACAATTATTTCTTATTCTTTTACAACAGTTACAATGAATTACTCTAACTTTTCACCAGAGATTTACAGAATAACATTATTTTTTCGTGGGCAATTATGATAACTTCTGATTACTTTCTATTGTCTCATTTAAAAATTGGTAAGACCTAGCTATTTTGTGTTTTATTAACAAATTTGGAAAATATTTGAATAACAAAACCTATGCAAATATGAAATATTTATTCAAATACTTTTGTGTGTAATAAAATGAATGTATCACATAAGTGTGATAATACAAAGCAAACTTTTTTATTTGAATTCGGTACGTATGTATATACAATTTCATGTAGCAGAAGTATTGTGTTGAAGGATTACAATTACAAAAGTCTTGGGCAATTTTAGCCTGGATGTGCATGTTGTAGTTTATCTGTTTGGCTGACATCATAGTTGAACACTTTGTCGTAACCTACTTTGTGCAAGCTTCAAGTACAAGTTACTGTTATTAAAAAAGAAAGCCAATACGTTTGCAAAATAAAATTGCTTATAATGTTAATTATTCATAAATTGCGTGGTATAGGGTTTCTTGTGAAGAAAATAAAACGAGCATTTAGCAGAATTTGAAGTCATAACTATGACATCTCATTCGATGAGAATGTCACAGGGCGTTTAATATTGCTCATTCAGCCACCGAAAAAACTTTTTTTCTTAGTCTGGCCAAGAGTTCGGAGGTTTTTGATTCAATATGAGTTTTATAATATGCATTTTTAATTAACTGTGAAATATTCGGCGCATTAGCACTTGCAATTCAGAGCTGATGCATTTTCACTATGACATTATGGATAGATAACTCAGCCATTATGAAAAACACATCCATTACGAGAAAAGTCGGCCGTTATAAGATTCAGACATTCTGACCGAATGTTTGATATGGCCATTATGAAGCTCACGCTAAACATTGAAAAATCCAATGCCATTTCATTATTTATAATAATTAAAGGTTTTCATAACTGTACTCTTATTTAGCTTGAACGCTTTGGCTTTATAACAATGTCATTATGAAAACAAACTCCAATTATTGACATCATAGTAACACAGCTTTTCCCTAATGTTGTTGCTTTAATGGGCCAATAAATGAAATTTGTAAGTATCTGGAAAGGGCATTTTAACTGGGATCAAAATATAAACCTATAGATGCTCATGCATTTCAGCTTGTAGATATGTAGATGTGTATTTAGGTGATGCATTAGTCTCAAGATGAAGCCTCATTCACTGACATCTGACTTGGAAACCAGTGCATGCATGAGATGATAGGATTGTTTGACAGTAATAAGACATCCTTTAGTGAAGCAAAATTAAAGCTAAGCTGTTATATAAGTGTTATTGGTTTTAAATTTCTAATGACTATATTAATCATCCTCCTTAATATTTCCTGAATTTCAATATCGCAATAAGTGAATTGCATTGGGCAGCTCTGAGGAGTAAGAAATTTCTCAGGTGGTTAGTCAAGTTTAAAAACCTTGTTGAAAGAAATACTGGCATATAGTGCTGTGCAAATATAAGTAGGAAATTGAGTAGCCACTCTATATGCTTGCATAGAGTGCCAGATAAAATACATGAAAGCTCTACATATTTAGCAGATAGGGCAGGGACGAGTGTAGTGCTCGCTGCTTAAACCCTAAATATAGTGATGGTTCAAAGAAGTAGGGACTTTCTAGAAATTTTATCTCTTACATTCTAGTCTCTTATGTTTAAATGCCTTAAAATATTCAGTACTATCTTTAATATTACTTCTATATTACTATTATATTGGCCTATAGAAAAATGTCCGCCATCTTGGATTTTCGGCCATATTGGATTGATTTTTTTTATTCTGTTTTGGTGTCTATTTTGTTTTTACCTAAACATGCTTTGTGTCAAATTTCAGGCTTTTCCTATCTTTAAAAGTTTTATTTGATATATCATCCATTTATGATCAAGAATTTGGCGCTTAAGAAAATGTCCGCCATCTTGGATTTTTTTCGGTCATATTGGATTGGCCTTTTTTTAATTCTGTTTTGGTGTCTAATTTGTTTTTCCTAAACAAACTTTGTGACAAATTTTAATCTTTTTCTTTCATTAAAGTTTTATTTGATATATCATCTATTAATGATAAAGAAATTTGGCGGCCATTTTAGTGGTCATTTTAAGTGGCTATTTCAATGGTCAAGATCAAGTTTTCCAGTTTGGTATCCACCTTTATCGGATTCAGCATACCTTAAATAGGTAAAATACACCAAGATACCACTTGTACTACAAAATGCCTCTAGCATCTTATAGAGAGCCAAATTCTCAAAATCAGTCCTGTCTAATTGACTTTTGTGAATTTTGAGTGGTCCATTTAAAGTTAAAGAAATTTCCACATCAAAATACAAAACATAAACTACCTACAGTATAGAACACAAATGTGCAGACAGGCCTAGCTCTATACTGGTGGCAAGGACAGTTCACTTTCTGTTCCAGCAGAATATTGGTTAAGGCTTGGTTATTTCTTATGGAAAATGTTATATTACATTATTTCTAAATAGAAAAGTACTTGTTTATAGAGTATGAGTTACAAACAAACAGTGTTCATATGTAAAAAGACAAAACAGAGATGTTATTTATTCTATAAATTCTGGTGTATTTTTTTTTTTTAAACTTTCTTTATAATTTAATCAGTCTGTAATGAGAGTTTCATAAACATTGAATACATAAAGGCTGCAATAGGTTAACAAGGCAAATCTGTGTTTGTTTCAGATAATATTTGAAGGAATTAGAGGGAAGGGTTATAGAGGAGACATTGCTATTGATGGTACAGCATTAGTTGATGGTGGATGTACACAATTTCCAGATAACTCTCAACCAAGTCAATGTAAGCTTACAATTATCACCCTTTCCTTCAATAACTGCACATGACCTTTTTTCTATAGTTATTTTGTTAATAAATTAATAATAAAGATTGATCGCTGAACCAAATTTAGATTTTTTTTTTCCTTAAGTTAAAGGCAATTGCCAATTTTTGTGTCTAGTCTAATGGCTGTGTTATAGATAAATTATTTTGCAGGGAAAATATATACATTTTAGACAAGTCTTGAAGAAAAATACATTTGTGTCTGAAGTTAAATGGTGTTAATTTTAATTTTATTTTTCTTGTAGCATCACTTGGAACAGTCACATGTAACTTTGACTCAGATTACTGTCAATGGATTCAAAGCACCACTGATCAGTTTAACTGGTCACGCATCAATGGCTCTACCTCCAGCCAAGGTACCGGTCCCTCTAGGAGACCATACTAGTGCTGGTCAATCAGGGTATGGGACAGGATCATACATTTATATAGAAGCGTCTGGGCGACACACACCTGGTGACAAAGCTGATTTGATGACTCAGATCATACCTAGCACTTCTCCACAGGTAAAAAATGCATATTTACATTGTATATATATTTTTAGCTTGACTATTCGATAAGAATAAGTAGAGCTATTGTAGTCACCCGAGCGTCCGCGTCGGCGTAACCACTTATGTTAAAGTTTTTGTAATAGTTCAAATATTTTCAAAGTCCATTGACATATGGCTTTGAAACTTTGCACACTTGTTCACCATCATGACACCAACCTGTAGACAGGAGGAGGTAACTCTATCAAGCATTTTGACAGAATTATGCCCCTTTTTCGACTTAGAATTTATGTTAAAGTTTTTGTAATAGTTCAAATATTTTCAAAGTCCATTGACAGTTGGCTTTGAAACTTTGCACACTTGTTCACCATCATGACCCCAACCTGTAGACAGGAGGAGGTAACTGTATCAAGCATTTTGACAGAATTATGCCCCTTTTTTCGACTTAGAATTTACGTTAAAGTTTTTGTAATAGTTCAAATATTTTCAAAGTCCATTGACATATGGCTTTGAAACTTGGCACACTTGTTCACCATCATGACACCAACCTGTAGACAGGAGGAGGTAACTCTATCAAGCATTTTGACAGAATTATGCCCTTTTTTTCGACTTAGAATTTACGTTAAAGTTTTTGTAATAGTTCAAATATTTTACAGGTGTAGGTAACTGTATCAAGCATTATTTTTTACTTTCAAGCACTAGAATAGTCCAGCGTTGCTGTCCTACCGACAGCTCTTGTTTTATGCTTGTTTACCTCTTCAATATATCCTGAAGGTTATTTTACATATAAAATCAAATGGATGAATAATGTTAAATGATTTTTAGGCAAATATAAATGAATAGAAAACGGAAACATTTTGGGGCTTACCAAAATATTGTTTTACTTTTGTCATGATGTGATTTTAAAAAAATGTAAAATGAACATAAACATAAGAGTATATGTCATTGGTTAGTGTGGGGATAAAATGTATGGATCTTTTACATAAAGATGTTGATCCTGTTAAAAGCAGAATAAAAAGTTTTCATGTTTATTTATTGAAACTTTTTTCTTACTTTAAATTCAGGGCAGATGCTTTTCCTTCTGGTATCATATGTATGGTGGATCTATAGGGAAATTAAACATCTACAGTATATCAGGGGGACAGCAGACATTACTCTGGACGAAATCTGGTACTCAAGGAAACAAATGGCAACAAGCAAGTCTTAACTACGTCAGTAAAACTGATTTTAAGATGATGATAGAAGGAACAACAACAGGTGGTTACCGTGGTGATATAGCTGTAGATGATGTATATCTAGAGTCAGTACCCTGTTCACAGTCAATTGTTATCACAAAGACAAGTAAGTTTACATTAAAACAAATAACAATCATAAAAGAGTTAAATACCATGTTAAAAAAAATCCCCACAACTGTAAAACACAGTTTTCATCCCATTTGATAGTTTAAATACCTTGCTCTGAGACATCCTGAACAGATTTATTTCCATATTATTTTTAGTCAGCAACTGTCATAAGAAATTGCCTTTTTGTGTTTACTGCAGCTGGTATTACAAATTGTAGATATTTGATATTTGTTTACATATAGACTTACATGATTTCTAAGTAAACATTAAATTTTGTAGTATTTCATTGATTAATCACTTTTGCATTAAGTTATGGTCTAGATATTTTTAAAACTTATCATAATTTTTAGCTCGACTTTTCTATGAAAAGGGGAGCTATCCTACTCGCCCCGGCGTCGGCGTCGGCGTTAGCGTCGGCGTCGGCGTCACACCTTGGTTAAGTTTTTCGTACCACCCCACTTTATTTCAGAAGTATTACAAGTATGGCTTTGAAACTTACCATACTTGTTCACCATCATAACCTCCATCTACAGACAAGAGTACATAACTCTGTCAAGGTTTTTGACAGAATTATGGCCCTTTTTTGACTTAGAAAGTGTATTGAGCTTGGTTAAGTTTTTTGTACCACCTCACTTTATTTCAAAAACCATTGGAGGTATTGCTTTGAAACTGACCATACTTGTTTACCATCACGACCTTCATCAACAGACAAGAGGACATAACTCTGTCAAGGTTTTTGACAGAATTATGCCCCTTTTTGACTTAGAAAATACATTGAATATGGGTAAAATCCACTTATTGCCTTAACCCTTTGAGATATTGCTTTGAAACTTTTAATGCTATTTCACATCATTACCCCCATCTGTACGCAAGAGAAGGTAACTCTGTCAGGGATTTGTTTTTTAAAAATTAAGGCCTTTTATCGACTTAGAATCTTGGTTAAGTTTTTTGTACCAGTCAACTTTTTTGACTGAACTGGTTGAGATATTAAATTGAAAGTTGGAATACTTGTTTACCATCATGGTCCCAAACATGGGCAGGAGAAGGTAATTCTGTTAAGGATTTTATTTGAATTATGGCCCTTTTTGACTTAGAAACTCAGTTAAAAATTTTCATTCTTGTCCACTTGTTGACCTAACCATTTGAGATATTACTTTGGAAGTTGGAGTTTCGTATGTGCCATCATGAGACCTATCTGTAAGCAAGAGAAGATAACTCTGTGAAAATGTTTCTTGATTTGTACTTAGAAATTCCTAGTTAAAGTCTTGTGTGCCCTTAACTGTCAAAGTTTTGTTTTATAGGCAAGCACTAAAAAAGTCGAGCGCGCTGTCCTTCTGACAGCTCTTGTTAAGTACATTTTGTAAATGTTATTTGTTATGAAAGGTATAGATACTATCAATGATTCAGGGTTTTGTTTTTAATTTATCTAAAATTAATTGAGAATTCTTACAATTATTATCTATGAATTTCAGAGACCTGCACATTTGAGTCTGGACTTTGTGGTTGGACACAGGACACAACAGATAACTTTGATTGGACACTAAATGGCAACAAGACAACAAGTTCAGGAACAGGTCCAACCACTGACCACACCTTCCAAACTGGACAAGGTAAATTTCATTTATACCAAGATTTTTATATCAAAGTACATTGATAACTTAGAAATATAATCTAATTTTCATTTTTTTCCCATCAAAAGTGATGCATAATGCTTTTTTTTTCTTAAAGAATATGTGATATGGAAGTTTTTTGGATTAGATGAAAGTTCATTAGAACTGTGAAGTGATCGTGAATGTGTCTATTTTTTGTTACATTTAAAGAAAAGAATACATTGTACTAGGTTTGCACATTCTTTGTAATAGATTTGATACTAAATATTGATATTCATGAATGTTATAATTTATAAAAAATTTTATATAAGGTACCTTCTTTGATTACATACATGTGAACTTTTTCTGGTGCCAAGTAGGGAGATTTGACCCTAAAAGTAGGTAGATTGAGTTTGTTGGGAGGGAGATTTTTGGAAACCGGACTTTTTGTGTACAGGAAGGTCTAAACACACAATAATTAAAAGCATTAACTACAAGTTCTTTAAAAACATTTTATTTTGCATGATAACTAATTAACAACCCAATGTTATCATTAAAAACTCTTTACACAATTAGAACTGTCTTTATATGTCATGAATACATGTTTTTTGACTTCACTGTACACAAGTGTTGGCTAAATGGCATACACAGCCCATATCAGACACATCAGGTTGCTTCTCGGACAGAGTTGTGACGGCCAACCATGACACTAGCGTTGTCAGACCCATACCCAATGCATTGCTTCCATGGTATATTCTGAAACAGAAAAAAATATCAATTATCATACCTAATATATTATTCATGATTTCAAAATTTAAAACAGTTTAAATTGATCCTTTCAATTAGATGTAAATCATTGCCTTACAGAAATATTACATTTGTAGACACCTGTCGTGGATGCGTGTTAATCCCCATGACAATTAACAATTTTCATTCAAAATTACATAATTGGCATTAATTGACAGTGTATTTGTTTAACAATAAACGGTACTTACCAGATTTTAGTCTCCCTCGCATGTGCCTAATTACTGTTGTCAGCAATTATAAACCCGAAGTCAAGCTGTGAAAAACTGACAATATACAAACAAATTTGCCGATACCAAGGTCAAGGTACATGTAATTAGACTGTGTTACATTTTTAGTGAAATAGACAGACTGTTGATGGGTAAAACAAATCGATATCGGTAAACCAGTCAATAAATGTTTACACTGATCATGATTACTGAAACGCTTGTGTTGTAGAATTTTTATTGCTTTTGAAATGAAATATCGGTAGTTTGTAAACCCCGAGCGGTAGCGGGGTCTTAGTTGGCCAAAATCGGTAGTCTACCGCCCAAATCGGTAGGGTTCACATGTATGTGATTACAAAACTTAACTCACTCATTGCTTAATATTAACTAGCAACAAGTAAATTTTCTATGTTGTTTTTTTGTTTCAGGACATTATTTGTATATTGAGGCATCAGCTCCAAGGAAGACAGGAGACAGGGCACGTATAATGACATCTAGCTATCCAGCCACCAATGGAGAGTGTGTCCAGTTTTACTATCACATGTATGGTACAGGTATGGGGAAACTCATCGTTCATACTATGTCTAATGGTCAGATAACTGGAGACGTCTTAACTATCTCTGGTAACAAGGAAACAAGTGGATTCGATGAACAGCAACAGTTCAAAGTTTCGATTTCATATCAGGTAATTTATATACACCTTTTTTTTTTAAATTCATGAAAATAGATTGTGTTGTAAATGCAGTTCTATCAAACTTTGTACTGGAAATTTTATAAAGATTCACAAGCTTAATTTTCTCTAATCAATATTCATGTAATTCAATCCTGTGAGGTCTTCTCTTATTTTCCTTTTTCCATGTTAATACTTATCTAAAATGTGGCGTACGTCACACTATTTCACATCTAGATAGAGGTTTTGATACATAAAAATCAAAGCACTGAAAGTACTGTTGGAAGGAAATTTTCATAGAAATACCTAATGCGTGTGAATTAAAAACAAAGGAATATGTGCAAGCTTCAATCTACAGCTAGCTGATTTGATGACGTAAAATTTGACGTCATTGTTTCCGTTTTTGCACCACTCATGTTCATGGGCTGATAACTAGTTCTTTGCCCAGGGCCCCAAACCCATAAGTTGTGACACTCATAATCAGTTGAAATCATAGCAATTCTGTTACTAATATAGTAATTAGTGAATTAATAGATAATTACTACTGCATTAATTTATGCACACAAAGAACCACTCAGTTTGACCTAAATTGCCCA
>NW_026864027.1:0-22668 GCF_026571515.1 Ruditapes philippinarum
CATGAAATTCTTATCAATTTTGTAGGTGTACAATTTTTGTATAAATGACAAGATACAAAATGCACGGAATGCACGTGCATCTCGTAACAGATAGTTTGAACTGGTTTACGCTCAATTTTATACATGCCAAAATATTATCAACCCGTTTAATGACGGTAGACAAAAATTGATCAAATTAATACTCTTAATAAAAAAGATAATAAAAGATGAAAATGTGGAGTTAGAAAAGCCGTTAAGTGTATAAGGGGAGACCCATCCAAATTAAGATGAAAGTAGTGTGATTCTGAGTCCATAATAAATCGTTACAACGCCGTACGAAAGAGTGTCCAAAAATCTGTATTTTCTGCGAACTGGACACTGCCATGTTGAATCTCACCAGAAGTCACGGACGAAGTCTTGTACACAAGACTTACATAATCAAACTAAAATTAATTCATACTAATTATAATAATACTAATATTATACTGTGGGTTCAGGGGGAGGCAACCTAGTTAGACTAACTTGTTCGGCAAGCGATTTAGCAAGCTCAATGATTCCTTGTTCAGCGTTAAAACTAGGCACCGGTGCATTAACTGGTAAACCTTGTGAAGAGTAAGTTTCTCTGTGAGAACAAAATGGGCCTGTAGGATGAGACGTGGTACAGGAAGTTGAAAATGCTGGTCCCTCACAATGTGTATGTACAGGTTTGGGATAGAATTCACTTACAGAAGGATTCAGATTTGAACTAGAGATAGTAGAATTAGAAAGTCTGCGAGGAAGACCTAAGACTGGCTGGTCCTGATTTTCTACCTTAATGGAAGGTTCAATAGGATGATTGGTTTGAGATGATTCAAGTCTTTCATCTTTAACAGCAGTGTGTGCGAGAACGTAGTCTTTCGTATAACTGTCTCGGTCGACTGAAGGCAATGTTGGTTTTGCTTCAGACCGGGATGGCTCCTCAAAATCAATGACGTCAGCGTCTATAGCCTCCATATTTGCCTGGGCTAGTTCCAACCCCTTCAAGGCTTTAACACGATCAAATTCCAACTTGGCTTTGGATTCAACATCAAGGTATTTGAGTTTGACCTTTAACTCAGCAGTTTTAGCTGCAAGGTAAGATTTGTTTGATAGTAATGAGTGGTGTGAAGAACTTTCAGAACCTTTGCTTTTGTGTGAATGTTTTGAATTAGAAGAAGAACAAGAACGAAATTCCACACTTGCCACCTTCAACTCACGAAGAATTTCAGAGGTATTGGCCAAAAGCTTACTATGGTCCGCCTCAATTGACTCATATCTTAGCCTAATATTATCTAACTCATCACATTGTGGTAACTCACTTAATTCTGTATACTTATTGCTTAACTCATTCATTATATTGACTAAATTGTCGCGTTCCTTTACTATGAGTTTTGAATCTTCTGTGTCTGATAAATGTATATTTAACTGTTGAGAACAACGATGCCAGCGTGATATCAAAGACCTAATGTCGCGTACGTAAATATCAGTTTTCCACGCAAGACCCTTCTCAGTAGGAATTCTGTCACGTTTTTCAGAAATCTCAATAGACTCTTCCACCTTATCATTCCCCGAACATTCATCCATTTTGCCTATCTTAGGGAGGAGTGTAAGAAACGATACAAAGGTAACGAACAAAAAATGATCACAAGGTACTGAGAGCTCCTTTAGAACTAACAGTACAGTTGCATGTATATGTACAATTGATTTCAAGTTATTTAACTATTTCATGATGTACAAAGGCAATTTCTTAAATGTTAAAGTTGTCGCCCTTTTATGTAATAAAACTGCGGATGACCTAAAAAGGCTAAAAACAGTAAGAAATGCATCAGGTGAAAAAAGAAAAGAAAAAAAAACCTAAAAGATTGTAGCTTACTTAAATGAATTTAAGTTACCTAAAATTTAATCCTTAAACGTATGTTAAGATACTTTCACCTACTAAGTTATACATAAAAAAAATAAAAAATTAGTACACACTACTATTGAAAGGCATTCAATGTGAAGCTAATTCAATGTGATGCGACTGGGCATTCCCTGCCTACATCAAAGTCAACCTAAGATTTCATAATATTATGAGACTCGATCAAATTGCAAACAACGCAAGCAATATGTTGATACAAATACAGATACAATTGTTTTTTTTGCAGTGATGTGGCTGGACATTCCCTGCCTACATCAAAAGTCATATAATCATTTAAGCACAGTCTTTGAATATTTTCTTCTTCATTGACAATAGCCAAAGTGTTGCCAAAGTTTTCTTTGGATGAATTCCATCAAGAAGTAGACTGTAATTTGTAGAGTAACGAGCCTTTCGTCCCTTTGACTTCCGGCTTCTTCGTAAGTCTTCGTTGAACTTGGGAGATGAAGTATTCTGTTCCAAATTCAATTTATCTATAAAACCATTTGCAGTGTCGATGAGTGATGTAAGTTGGTCATCGCTCTCTTTATAAGATGAAGGATTTTCATGTCCTTTTGTTTCGTTCCAGAGTCGAATGGAATAATACGGGATATGAAAAAATGTTAGTTTTACATTAGAGTTTGTGATGAGGTTCTTAATTTTTTGTAAATTTTGTTCTAATGCTTCTGTAGAATTACGTCGCAGTTGGATATATTTTTTACCTTTTACTGTCAAATCGCAGGTGCCGATCCACACATACAAACTAATAAATTGGTGAGTTTTTAATAGAGTTTCAAGATTTTGTTCAATCCATTTAGCAACATCAGATGATTTCCAACCAGCTTTACAAACCCATAAAATTAGATTTTCTGGCCTTGATGACCTTTGAACTGAACTTTCAATATATTTGCCTTTGCTATCAGCAAGTACCACAGGTTTCCAAGTTAAAGAATCTGGTTTGGATGAACTACTCAAGAGTTCAATTGACTTCAACAGTTTACTGTTACTCATTGAATAATCTGATAATTTCGTAAAGACTATCGTTATCGCTGTCTTTGCATGGTGACGACCATCATTGTCAACATCCAAACGTTGAGTTGACCAAGAGTTCGACTGTAAATGTGGCTTGTTTGGGCCCTAGAGTAGACAGAAGACGTTTGTTCGTTGAGATTTTATTTTGCGTTCAAGATCTCCGACGTCTCCGTCGAACTGCAAATACAAACATTACACACATATTCGATCACTAGCAAACAACATACATGTAAAAATGGCATACTTATTTAGTTGATTTCAACTCTTAGATAAAATATCCAGATCAGAAAAGATTAACACTTATCGCGAAAACTTATTACATACTACAATTTGACTGTATATTTTCCTACGTATAGTAAATATGAAATAAATGACAACACACATTAAAGTATCAAAGTAAAAACTTGAAGATATACTAATTAATATACCTCTTTTGGGCTCTATAACGCTCCTATGGATTTACGAAATATGATGGCAAGAAAACAGTGCCAAAAAACGAAGCACGTTTCTAAAGGGAGGCAACTCACACCAACAACTAATAATATGGAACCATATCGTTGTCATCTAGAAATGATTCGAAAATATCGTTGTCATCACTAGCTACACTAAAAATGCATGCGATTTTCTAGACAAACTCATTGGTAAAATTGGAAAAAGTCTGGGGATATTGAAAGGGGTTCTGAAAGCGCTATAAGATTATAGTTTTAAAGGGTTGAAGGAAAATCATCTTGAAAATTTTAAAATGCAAGTTTTAATGTCATTAAAACATGTAGAAAACAGTTGAGCAGGTAAAGAATAATGATCAATTTCATAATTTAATTGTTTTGTCAACTTTGGAGGTATTACATAGTAATAAAGCATTGTAAATATAACATAATATTTTATTAAACTTCCACCCAAGCTACTATGAAATACGTATGCGTTAACTTGTCTGCTTTTATTTAAAAATATATTATATTGATAACACGTTATAAACAACTACAATTAATTATGATAACTCTTATACATAAGCTGCTTTAATTAAATAAGTGACTATTGAGTTGCCTATATCTGTTAAGTTTATATGTAAATTTTTTTATATTTAAAATGATCCTTCAAGTATTTTCTACAAATGTCTACAACAAGTTGCCTATCTTTCTCTGTTTTGTTTCCCCATGGCTACTTGTTTGTCTTATTTGATTGTCTTGATCTGATGAACTATTATCTACTGCATCATCTAACGAAATCTCCTCTTCTACCATTCACAATCTAAAATCACGTTATGAACTACACAGCAAGCTGTGATAACTTCAGGAATTTCTTCCTGCAGATGCATGTCTAAAGACTTTAATCTTCTGAACTTGCATTTTAATAATCCAATGGGTCTTTCCACATCTACTCTTGTAGAGGAATGCACTTTCTTAAATTTCTTTTGAACTATGTCCAAATGTCTATTTATAATCTCGATAAGGCACCAGCATACTGACTGAAAGGGGATATACATGAATCAACAAGAACATGATAATTTTCCCCTAGCCTTTCTATTACCTCAGAAATTGGCTATTCCTATATACTCTGGCATCATGTACTGTTATTATATGCTGAAACCAAGTTCAACAATAATGTCAAATGTGAAAGATACACAACTCACTTGTTTTCTACCAGTGACTATATGGACAAATTAATCATTCTGTAGGAATTTACTCACTAGGCATAAGAATGATCGATTAAACCTAATCACCTGAATGATATCCAAAGTACTCCTTCATATATCAAGAACATTTTAAATGGTTCATTGTAATAAATCTATATCTAGCCTACATTGAATTTATTTCTTGAACAACCATCCAGTGATTACTGCCCCTGACATTTAAGATAGCGTCAACAGGAATATGTGTCGATTCTTATGTGCAACAGATATTTCACAGATTGACATCATTTATGTACTACACTTATGTATGTTACAGGGGGGTTTCTTGTGTGAGATGGATACGGATGGATGAATAACAACTACAATGGTTTCAGCTTCATCTTGATTTATACAGTTTTCTTTTCTACATATAAATTTGACGTGTAATAGCTTTCTTTCAATTCTTTATGACCTAGTCTATAAAAACGTGCCGAAACCAAGAAGAATTTATTAATAAAAAGCATCAACTCATTACAAAAATAATTATTAATACAGCATTACAACATTTCTCATTTTCAACAGTTCACACAATGGTTCAAACAATATCAATGGTTCAAACAATATCAATGGTTCAAACAATATCAATAGATAGCTGAAACAGCATCTTGTCAACTTATTAATTCTAAACAAATATGTTACAAAGTTTAGTTTAATAAATAATAATAATTCAAGTCAACACTTACAAAGGATAAGCTCCTATCGACATATAACATTATAATCTTGGCATGTGCGTCTCTCTCTCATTCCTATATTGTGAAAAATAAAAGTGTACATGCAAATTAGACAGAGTAACAGTAGTTATTCTAACAGCCCTAATATCGATGTAAATAATCTCAATACAATTAAAATAATAACGTGAGACCAAATACTCAACCAAAATCAAACTAAATACATTTGACTTTTTAGAAGGATGGCTAGATATGAATACAAAATTCCTACCTACCATAGATCTATCTGACAGCCTAACCGGAAAGAGAATGAAGCGCTACGTAAGATCAGCTGTTTATATATATTTTTGTGATACGGTGGAACACCACCAAATAGTCAGAATACACCACTAAATTTCCGCACCGCTACATGTACATGGACTTTCATTCATTATTTTACACACAGTTAAATGGTAGCGGCCATATGTATCACTACTAGCACCAACTGTGATATATTATGTATTGAATAACGAAGTGTTGACAGGCCCTCTTTGTTTAATAGTATGTAACACAGTGATGCAGACATGTTAGAATAATGCATGAAGATTTCTTGGACTCATAGTTGTTGGGCAAATAAAGTTATCAAAACAAACCTGTTGATGTGGACTCTGCAGCAGGTGTTGCAGTACTAGACACAACAACTTTTATTGGTCTAATTGCTGGATCCCCAGCCAGAAGTTCTTCCATTGCATCATAGTACTACATGTACTTCTTCCTCTCCCACTCTTCTCGTTGTTGTTGGTGATCTTTATCTGGTTGGTTGAGTAGTAGCCATAACCCAGAATCCTGTGTGTAATGTATCCAAGGGGATAATGGCATGATCCCTGGACATCTGAAATTGGCTGTCTTAGAACGACCAGGCCATGCCTTGACGACGATGTGCTAGATCCCTAACTATTTCCCCATATTTCATTAGTTGAGGAGTTTCGTATGGGTAGTAACCAGAGTAGATTGCTACAAACCTTAAAAAGGCAGTAGTCCATGTATCAATGTTATAGATTTTCTTCGATTTATTGGAGGGCGCTAAACTTAGTTGATCTTTAGAGTTTATTATAAGTAAGTGCAAAACTGGGAGTTTGGTAACCTGTTGTCTGAGGTAGGAGATGTGCAAAGTCTATAAATTTCTTGTGTTTGATCTTTTTGGCAATTGACTTAGGAACAGAATAAGAAATTGGTGTTCAGACTGGTTCCAAAAACCTAACGCTGTGTGTACCTGTCACCAAGCAGGAGTGATTGTTTGTTACATCTGCCATTGGATTCATGTAATCACTCTCCGAATCCAATGAAGCAATCGCAGCTGGACTCTGGTTTGAAACTGAGTCAATTTCACTTTCCGAACTTTCTTCCACATCAATGTGTGTTGTGCTTGGCTTGTGAGAGAGGGATGTAGTTGGAATTGTTTATCCTGATGATATTTTCTTTTGAGCAGAAGATTCTTTAATACCACCATTATCAAGGCTCCGGTTTGATTTACCAAGTTTTGTTTGGTGTGTTTTCCCCTTCTTTGCTTTCTTCATTGCTGTTGTTTGAGGCATGCAACAAGGCATAGTACAAGCACTCACTGTAGCGGAGCGCTTATGTTGATTCATCTGAAAAACATGAATATAGCATAAATGAAACCCATCATATGTTTAACAGAGTGTAAAAGATTAATTGTTCGACAAAAATTATCAAAACTTTGTCAAACTAAAATTGAACATCCAAGCCTTGACCTGTACTGAAGAAGAAAATTGCAATAACAAAGGCTTGTTCAATTTGCACATTTTCCATGAAAAGCAACCTATCAACCAGATCCACTATGTTCATTGTTACAGAAATCAGATCTGTGTCCACTGAATAAAGATCGTTTGTGCCTATAATTATCACTGCTATATCGGGATAAAAATCTGCAACGTCCGTTAAATTGTCCTGTAGAGTGTGTACATGTGCCCCCGAATAGCAGGAATATTGGATTGGATAAGAGGGTAACATGACATTTATTCAAATTAAATTTGAAACTAGCTTTGTCTCTAATGAATCACTTGAAACAAGTCACAAATGAATGTCAAATAATCTGTATAGTTGACGACATTTTGTTTCCAAAATTTTACGTAACCAGGCCGCAAAGCACCAAAATTAAGAACTTTATCATATCCGTGATGCAGTGATCCCAAGTTAATTTAAAACAGTAGTAACTGTGTAAACGTTTACCGTATACATCCAAATGGAAAACAAATGAAAAATTTCTCATATTAAGCAGGAATATGTCTAGCAATATGAAACAAGCAAGAACATTCTGAACAATTTCTTTGTTATGAGGAAGCTGGACGTTGATTGGTGGATAATGATCATGTGTAAGAAGAACACTTTCTGATTGGCTATTAAACTACATAATAAATTAACAGAAAAGCAAAAGTGGTGTTTAATTACCGAACTGATAACTTGTGTTTAAGAAAAGAAAAGTAGCCACAATGACATAAAAGATTTTATCTAGCTATGAAATATATTACAGTGATATCTTCCTTAATTACACTGTTCCAATTGCTAAAAAAGATTAATTTTCCTAAAAGAATCTTTCTCTTTAGAAATACAAATGTAAAAACTGTTGATTTTTTTCCCGAATTAACTCCCCTATGTCTTAACATATTTGCAGAAATAATTTTCCAGACATCTTTCTGTTTGTAACATTGTGAATTTCTCTTTGTTTTCACCATACAAAGAAATAAGAAGTAAAACAGCCTCATGTTTCCAGGTGATAGCTGCAAATAAAAAAATTTGCTTAGTGGAAAGAAAGGGCCGTTATGATAGACGATCACTCAATCCCATACAAATAGATTCAGTGTATGTACTAGCATGAAGTTCCGCAAAACTTAAAGATGGCTCACACTGGCAAAGTTGTTATTTCATTTGTTATTAATTAAACCAAAGAAATGCATGAATAACATAAAATACTAACACTGAAATACTAACATATTTCAGTTGTTAAATAAACCAATAAATGCATGAATAAATAAAAATACTAACGCCAAAACACTAACATATTTAAATCATAACTTAATAAATTCTAAAACAAAATAAACAGATAACTCATTAACTGTCAACATGATTCTCAGCATGTAAGAAAAACATGCATTTGTGATGAAAGTTTTATAGCATGTTGTAATTGTAAAAAATCTATGTTATTTGAACCATTTGAGCATGTTAACATAATTAAACAAGGATGTACATGTAGACTCAATAGTTCTAAAAACAAAAACATCAGTCACATATCACAAAGTTGATGCTATTCACACAATAACATTTCACTATGTTTACATCAATTATTTACTAGCGTAGATAATTGCACCACGTAAACTACGGTAGTAACGCAGCATTCCGTCATCATTAAAATGTACACCATCACAGAAAATAGGCTGAGTTGGATATTTCACCCCAGATATCTTCCAGTACAAAATGTCACAGTGACGACATTCGTCTTTTAACATCTTGTTTACTTGGACCAAAGTACGTGTTAAATAATCGATCGAAGAGATGTGACAAGGATCACCACAAATTGAACATTATATCGTGCATGCCATGTGATTGCCAAATTCACTACCTTCAGCGAAATTTATCACAGACATCTCTTCGTGAATCTAAATTGTTTCCTCCAAAATGTAACACCAACACTTTTGGCCTGAATGTAGCAATGCTCCTTTCCCAGCGAGTAACATGGACTCAGTTGTTGACACATCCACCCGATATTCCATGCAAATTAATCGGCGGATAATTGTTCAGATTAAATAAATTATTTGCATTGTGTTGTCAAACTAAATAATTTTGAAGTCTGTTGATATGAGATGTACCTAATACCAACATACACATCTTTTAAACAATATATAGTCAGTATTTCAGCGTTACTTAAATGTTGAATTTCGTCGATCAGCAATGAGCAGATGAGACACTTGCAAGTACAACAAAACATTAACCCGTTATCTCTGTGTTTTTAACAATTTCTTTTTCTTATCTTTTTGTTAATACAAAATGGCTGCTAATTGATGTTAATGTACTAACTAAAAACTGTCCGATAAGATTCTATCCAGACAGCAGGTTAACACCCGTTTGCTATTGCAATACCAGACTGTAGGCTAACACCACTATATTTCTTGAATACAATAATATGTCACATCCATAAATGTATTTATTTAAAATAAATGATAATTTATATGTTACACTAAATAAAGCATAGATTTTAATGTATGTTTGTTTATACATGGCAATCATGTAATTTCTTCACCCAAACGGTGTGATCAACCGTATCTTAAAATAACATACCGTGAGACAGTTTAGAGTGTGTTAATTAAGAAATAATATATCACAAACTGTGATTTTATTGCTCAATAACATCACTGTTTGGAGTTCGGATGCGGGGAATTATATCACGAGGGCGTAGCCCGAGTGATATAATGATGCGCATCCGAACGACAAACAGTGATGTTATCAAGCAATAAAATCATCGATTTGGATATATTATTTCGATTCTAACACGACATCAACAAATAAATGCTGCCGTACATGTTAATTAGCTAAATTGCGTCTGATTTGTTTCCGTACTTATTGTCAGCGCGTCACATTTTTAGTGGTTACGTCACGTGTATAATGATTACGTCACATGTCTAAATATAGAACGTCAAACAGTGATTTTATTGCATAATAACACACACTTTCGGTTCTTCTATGTTCAATAGGGAAAAATGCGGGTCGTGTTAGAATTCAGCATATAAGATGAAGAAGAAAAAAGTTCACATGCTATTTCAAATTTTACCACTTAAATTTGTCACTTTGAAATTACATAGGCGAGAGAAAACAAGATAAAATCATGGCCTTTAAGACCTGGACAACTAAAATTAGTATATTTGATGTTACCTATTGCTTTCAGTGTTTGACCAAATGTTTTCTGGGTGCTGCTGCAAGTGGTGTTTGAAGTTATTTTGTCTCTTTTATTTCTTCTGGCAGTGAGGACAGATTACCTTATTGTTGTTAAGTAAAGGTATTTTCTGTTTATGTGACCCCCACATACTGTAATTCACAAGAAAATGGTAGTTTTTGAAACATAAAGGTGTTTTCTGTTTATGTGAACCCCACAGACTGTAATTCACAAGAAAATGGTAGTTTTTGAAACATAAAGGTGTTTTCTGTTTATTTGAACCCCACATACCGTACTTCATGGGAAAATGGTAGAGCTTTTGAAATATTGTCTGCCATAATTTGTGGTGCAATCTTTGTTGTTGCTGTTTTTCCAGGAGTCCAACTCGGTCATAATCTTTATTCATTCATGTTGATTTTAATTATTTGATCCCCACTCTTATAATATTTGCTGAGCCGTGTTGAGAAACAAACTGCTGCTCGTTGTACACACATAATGCATTGGTTTTAGGCATTCCACTTATCGAATTTTGTTCTGACCCGACTAACAATCCAAGCGCCTCAATCTCTGCCTCTGCTTCAGCGATATTCTTTCTTTCCTTAAAAAGTTCTAGTTGGGTTTGTAGTTCTATTTTCTTTCTTGCTGTTTCAGCCGCAATTACACGTTCTTTCTCTTCCAGTAGTGCAGCTTCTCTCTTTATTTTCGCTTCTGTTTCTGCAAATGAAATTCCAGCTTTTAATGCTTCAGCGTATGCCTGTTTTGCTCGAAGTACACATGAGGAGTTCGATAAAACTGAACTAAACGATATATATCAAGTCGCATATGACAATCTTGTATAATTCAAACATTTAATACAGTATTTTATTTTAATTATTTTACCTCTTTGGGCCTATAAACGCAATAAAGTTTTTGCACATTCAGGAAATGTGTTTACAAATGGCACAATGAAATAAGGGTAATAATTTGTCTTAATACAGGAGAATAAAATATGGTAACAGGTCCATGCCGTCATATTTTATAAAATAGCTGCTTTTTTTGCCAAAACAGAAGATATTACTTTTACATTGAGATCATACATTGAAAAGATACTATATAAGATGTTAATTAGCAACAAAAAATTGTTTGTATTTTTCTGATTTATCATGAAAATCAGTTTTTTGCTTCCCCTGAAAAGTTTACTTTTTGTACTTTCGGCATTTTATAGTGAGACCATCGATATATAAGACACCATGGAACGATTTTACACCAGTCCTATCCCGATTTAGATTTTATATATTTTGCACTATAAATGAAGAAAATTAAAAAACAAACAGGCAATGTTTAAGTGACACACGTTTGCAAACAATTATTTTATAATAAAGTACAGTAAAAACTCTGAAAACCGGACCCTGTGCGGACTTGACCAAAAGTACGGTTTTCAGAGGATTCCGGTTTTCAGAGGTTTTATACATTCATTGATAATTATAATGTGTTTGAACAATGACATTGTTCAATCATTTTGTATTTACTTTTCAACACTTTTGTCTAAGTCATATTTTAAGTTCTTTTTGCAATAAATGTCTTAAGTAATTTTATTATGCAAATCCATGAATATAATTCAGAAAATCAGAAATTAAAACACCACATTGTCTGAAATATATCATAATATCTTTTTCATTAGCTTTGAAATATGTTATTAATGGTATTTATTTAGTATTACTATTTTTGCCTATAAATGATATCAAAACAAAGATAACTTCATGATCAAAATTTAAAGCAAAACAGGAATCATTTTAAAAACAGTTTCTGAACTCTTTTAGACCTTTTATATAAAAAAAATCATAACACATTAAAAACATTTTTGAAAAACATGAGGAAAAGCACAAATATGATGAAAGAGCTATAATTTAATTGACAATAAGAAATTAACATACACTGACAAGTGTTTTCACACCTGCATAGATAAAAGGAGATGACCATAACCTGGTATTTGAACATGTCACCTGTTGAGATTATGTTTAGATCAACATTAAAATACACAGAAAGTTGACACTTTAAATTGCTGTCCGGTTTTCAGAGGATTTTTAATGCATGTTTAGCATTAGAAACCATAAAAAATCGTCCGGTTTTCGGAATTCAGAGGTTCCGGTATTTAGAGGATTTTTTTTCAATGAACATATAGGGAGAAAATACGGGACTTTTAAAATGGTCCGGTTTTCAGAGGATTCCGGTTTTCAGAGGGTCCGGTTTTCAGAGTTTTTACTGTATATACAAAAAGACATTGTGAAATAGATTATTTACAACATATTCTTATAAAAAAATCATATATATATATTATCGTACAAACACATACAAACCATTGAATGTATACATTTATATAATTATAGACCACAAAACACATGTACAAAATATTTGAATGTCTCTCACAAGTTTACACAGAATAGGGATCTCTCTGGCTTCCCTGAACAACAGTTCCACTAACAGATAGAATGCTAGATTTCCCTTCTTAGTGTGTCGGTTGAGTCTTGCGTGCCAGCCCTCCACATCATTGTTGGTTCTGATGGTTCTCCCGAAGACTGACCACGCTGAAACTGGCCACATCTCACTGGCTTCACCCAAGTATTTTCCACATAATTGAAGAATTGATCAAGACGGCTGTTGTTGGTCCTGTTCATGGTCTTCATCTTCAGCTTCTCAAAGGCTTTTTGGATGTCTTCTGCTGGCAACAGTGGTAGAACGAAAAGTTTCCTCATTAGTTGATGTATAGCGTCTTGGTCGCTGTAAACTATCTGGAAAAAAATAAAATATAATTACGTATATAATAATATTAGGCACTTCAAAATTAAAACGTGTGAAAAACTGCATTGACAAGGATGTCGTTGTTCTTTCTTACCTGCCAGAACACGATTTAATTTGGTAAAAATTTACTTTAAATACGGTATTGTTTTTATTTATAGCCCCCCTTCTAATCAGCACCCCCTGGGTGAAAAATGAAAAGAAAATCTTACCAGACTTGAAAGTTTTAATATCCGAAGTGTATTTAAAAAATAAACAGAAAAAAAGTAACCGTTGTAACTTCCAAGTAACATTCAACTTTCATTTTGAATGCATTCGTGTATGTTTTCTTTTTCTGGCCTTGCCCAGAAGAAGTGCAACCTTCCATTGTGTATTGATTAAATCATTAAATCAAGTTGTTTACAACACAGGTAAACTGATGCCTGTTACATCATAATTTCCCCGCCAGAGCACTTGACAAGTTTATCTCGGTCAGCGACTACCGTATTGTCTACAATAATTTTGTGCTGCTTATTTATCGTATGTGAACAAGGGGTTTGTAGGACGAATATAGTCTGAGATTTTTAGATAATTTTATGCAAATGTGCTTCTAGCTTCTAATTAATGTCAAATATTTGTTGCATTTATTATTAGAAAATCTTGTAAATACATCCTGAAATAACAAATAATTATATATATAAAAGGAATAAATGTCTGGTCCGAAGTGTCCCCATCATGGTCCAAAATGACCAAAATTCTGGTCCGCAGTGCCTGGTCCTAAATGTCCGTGGTCCCTAATACAACCCATAATGCATTAGCGAACAACAACAACACCTGTCAAGGTTTATTGAGTAAAATTACATGCAACTTCCTAGCTAACTGTATCCTGTTTACAAGAAAATATGTAAACAATTGATGAAATAAATCATTAATCTTTATAATTCTGACATTATTTATGGTTGTCAGTCTCTCAAATTAACAAAAAAAACATTTACCGGTACATGCAAAATGTAAACAATGCGGCTTAGAAAAGGTCCAGCCACATGTTCTTTAACTATTGCATCAGATATTTTATCATATACAATTAAAGGATTTTCTCGTACAGATTTAAGGTTGTTTGCAGAACAAGAAGTACGTGAACCATTGTAAGGAATGGTGAAGCCATGAGTAAACCATCTAAAAAAAAAATTTCACTTTTGTCATAGCAAGTTGACCAATATGCAAGTTTATCGGCTTAAATAGGGGCTGTGGGAGCCATTGAGAAATTTGATATAGCCCAGGAGTGGGAATCATTTTTAGATGTGACTGTTTTGATTGAATGACTTGATGGTTTTGAGGCGGTATCATTCTTTGGCAGGGGACACAATTTTTTTGGGTGTGGCCCGAAACACTTCTTGCAGGCATGCTGGTAGATGCATTGTTGCCTGGAACAGATGCCTTTGTTGTTATTAAAGCATGGTTTGGAAGATGAAGTTTGCTTGGTTGAAACGAAAGGGTCAGGATGATAGATGATCACTCAATCCCATACAAATAGATTCAGTGTATGTACTAGCATGAAGTTTCACAAAACTCAAAGATGGCTCGCACTGGCCAAGTTTACGGAATGTTCTGTCATAGTAAAAGACTGCCTGGTCCCAAGCTCTCTGGGCTAAACGTCGAATATGCTCCATATATTGCATGAGGAATGGTACCAACAAGTGTTGGCTTTCTGTTAGTATTGAGATATATTTATGAAATGCTGTATTCCATTGGTTCAGAGAGACTATGCGTTTATGCTGAGGCAATTTTTGCAAAGCGACTGTGCCATTTGTACTCTCCACTAATCTGAAAGAGTCGTTGCTTTCTGTCTCTTCGGCTAATGAGGCCAGATCTTTATACTCATTTGCCCAAATTCGGCCCATCAGTTTGGAATCTATTCCTAAAAGAAAGGATGGGGGGAGTGTGAAAATGAGTCTTTAACTGGCCTGGTAGCTGTAACGAGATGTTCCTGAGGTTGTTGCTCTGGATGCATGGCACCATTCACCATGGCACCATCATGGCTCTCTTGTTTTCGCTTCTGTTTCAGCAAATGAAATTCTAGCTTTTAATGCTTCAGCATTTGCCTGTTTTGCTATAAGTACACATGAGGAGTTTGACTTTCAACTACTTATAGATCTCTTTGTAACTGATGCAAGTATGTCCTGGTTCAAGGTGTCAATGTGGGTGGAGACTTATACCAGTTTTGACATTATATCTGACTTTTCTTTAACTTTTAGCATCAGTGCATTGCTTTCTTAAGTTTTAGTTGCCTCTAAATACTGATTAAAATCTGAATTTGTCATTATTGAATATCAATCTTACCTCAAGGTAGGTGACTGCTTTGACACATATTCTCTTTCTCCTCACAAATTAGCTTTAAATCATCGGCACATTCATCTAATCTTCTATGGAACCTAGCAACTTTTTCCTCATAATTCTCCATGGCTTCCTCAGTGAGTTTTCTAATGTGTTTAGACATAAAAACATGGTCTTTTGTGGTTTCAATGTTCTTGCTCAAAGACTACTTATCACTGTTAGAATTTCCAGATGAATATTGTGACAATTTCCTTGGTGACCCAGGGGGTAGAACAGTCTGACCTGGTCTTTACTGCCTAAAATATAATAATACACTGTCCACGAAGGCAAAATAGGCCATTATACTTTTTCAAAATGAAATTATTATGTCGTTTTTACAAATCTACATTATTCCAAGAGCAAGAGAACATGGCTGTTACTTCATAATAGCAAAATAACCAGAACAATGTGGAGAGTTAAACAGAAGTTTATTTCCCACTGTAGGTCAACGCAACTCCGTCAAACTGTAATTACAATTTACAGTACATTGATAAATTTCAGATTCATTTATAAGTTAGTATTTAATAAATTGCAGACTTCCACAATCAATACAATTAACATAGTATCCAAAGCATTTCTTATCCGAATGTTAATGAGGAATAATACAGCAGTTATATGCACTGAATGTTCTGTAACATTTTAATTTACCTCTTTAATCCCACTGATCCGCTATTTGAAGAAATAAAAGAAAGTTTGGAGACGTCATTTTGGCGCAACAGATTTCCCACAAAACAGACTACTCAATACACACTGAACAAAAAATAATCTAATTCCAAATATTAATTGAGTTAATCGAGTTAGGTTCGCTTTAGTGGGCCTGCAGCCACAACAGGTACTGGGTAATAGCCAAGCCAGCGTCGAGACCCGTTTACAAAGTGAATGCGGTACCACTGAGTTCCATCATAACTAGCTCCTATTATTTTAACATTATCGGAAATAGCATCCATTTTTTTCAGCCTCAATTAAAATTATGGATGCAGGTGGTTGCATATTTGGCTCATTTTCTGCAGAGGCTCATTGCTCTTCTGTTGAGAAGTATCTTAAGTCATACCATTCTCCTTTTGTGAATCAGACAGCGGCATCTGAACCGTCTGATTATTATTTGGCTTTGATTTCAAGAATGTAAGCCTAACGTACAAAGCGTATAGGCCATGTACACCGCGTATAGGCCATGTACACCACGTATACCCAATGTACAAAGCGTATAGGCCGTTTACACCACGTATACCCAATGTACAAAGCGTATAGGCCATGTACACCACGTATACCCAATGTACAAAGCGTATAGGCCGTTTACACCAAGTATACCCAATGTACAAAGCGTATAGGCCGTTTACACCACGTATACTCAATATACAAAGCGCATAGGCCGTTTACTCCACGTATACACAATGTATCATCGGTTATATATGGCCCAGTGTATACACCAAATTTTGTACACGAAGTGTACGCCCTGTACAGGGCGTATGCATATACGATCTGTACAGGGCGTATGCCTAATGTACAAAGCGTATAGGCCGTGTACACCACTGTACAGGTCGTATACTTCGTGTACAAAATTTGGTGTATACATTGGACCATATATCACTGATGATACATTGTGTATACTTGGTGTAAACAGCCTATACGCTTTGTACATTGGGTATACATGGTGTAAACGGCCTAAACGCTTTGTACATTGGGTATACGTGGTGTAAACGGCCTAAACGCTTTCTACATTGGGTATACGTGGTGTAAACGGCCTAAACGCTTTGTACATTTCTTATACTTGGTGTACACGGTTTATACGCTTTGTACGTTACTCCAGAGCATGCGGGAAATACAATGATTTCCTTGATAGGGCATCGCCTCTGACAAGGAAACTGCTTTCCCAGGGTTATGTTGCTCAAAGGTTGTTGATGTCTCTTAAGAAGTTCTAAGGAAGGCATCATATGCTCGTGGACAAATATGAGATTTCGATCTCACAGATGAGTAGAGATGTCGGTTTGTCATAGGGATTTTTTACTCCCTGAACCGGATTTGACAATCCTAGACGTTCACTTGGCTTTGGCGACGAGTGTGCTACCGCAAGCAGGAACTGCTTACTCTTCCGGAGCACCTGAGTTCACTCTCACTTTTGTGTGAGAGTTCGCTTTGTCAGCTGGCGTTTGGGTGTGTTCTGTGTTTATCTGTTTTGTGATTGTCTTCTGTGTGTATTGGTTTTGTCTTCGTTTCAATGGATTTATGAGATCTGATAGCCCCTTTGGTACTCCTTGCTTTTTTATAGTAATAAAATATGTTTATTAACACAGAAAAAGTCTCAAATGCATTATAATATTTTATTTGGAAAATAATAAAACATTTGTTCAATTACATAGCATTATCAATCAGATGTGACATATCGACTAACTATTGTTTCCGTTCCCGTCTGTAGATTTTCCACAGTCTTTCTGGAAAAACTCTGGAAAATAACTGATTTTCCATGAATTTCCATGAATTTTCATGGAAACAAGCTTTTTTCCACAGTATTTACAGAGTACTCTGGAACAATTTTCATGGAGAACTCTGGAACTTGACTTTTTCATCAAAGAAATAACCATGAAACAGTTCTGGAAACTCTGGAAAGTTAACACTTAGACAATTTTCAAGGAGTTTTACTCTGGAAAACACTTAGTCATTTTTTAGAAAGTTTTGGACTTAGGAAATTTTCATTTTATTTCTGCATTTACATATACTTCACTTAATACATTTAACTAAAATATTTTTTCCTAAGTAGTCATAAATAATCTTTTTCAATTATTAAGACAGTTTTCTGGTTTTAAGACATAATAAAAAAAAAAGACAATTTAAAATATGGCATTAACACAATGTTGAACAACAAGAACAAATGAATTTAATTACTTAGCATTGAGATTGGTCAACATGTGTACTCATTGTAATTAAAAGTAGCAGTTAGCAAAATAAACACTTATAGTTAAACAAAATGAAACCTTAATAACCCCCTCAAGAGCTCAACTGTTTCTTTTTTTATTGCAAAAAAAAAAAAAGCTTATAAAAAACACATGCAACTCCATTGCCACACTTTGGCATTAAAAATGCATTTAGGTATTTTTTTCATTTAACTCTCATTATTTTCAAGGTATCTCATATCAAGCCTCAGATCTGAGAGGTTCATAATTATATATTACCCTTAGTTGGAAAAAATAAATACACAATTAAAGAGAAACAACTAAATTTAAGAACAAATGTAATTGTTATGCACTTATGTTTCTTTATTATTAAAATTGATGATAAATTTATTATGTGTATCTCTATTGAAGTATATAATTATTTATCTATATATTCATCCTGTGTAGAGGTAACTTATGTATAGTGATTAATTTCTGAACATTCAAATCAGCATCAGCCACAATGTAAATATTTATGAGCCCTCAAGTGGAACCAACTGTTTTTCATAAACACCAAAAGTTAAACTCACCTATCTGATATAAGAGAATAGAAAGAGGTAAAGTAGGTTTACAACCTACTATATTACACTGTAGTTCCCAAGTAACTTAATACCCTTGCAGAACAAATCACAGGTCAGAACACTCCTTCCAGGCGGGTCATTTAAACAGAAAGCATTGAAATATAATTTATAAGTGACTAACTGCTTAAAAGTTATAACTTGAAAAAAATTATGTTTGAGCATTGAATATTATATCAAATGAGTTTAAACTGGACAAATTTACAAAAAGTTTTCTGGAAATATGAACTTTTTTTAAACATGTGTATTTCATGATTCAGTGAAAATGGAGGGAACTACATTTGTATATCATTGTATATATAACCATTTCTAACAGTAAGTACAAATGTATTTTTATTTTTTAAAACTTATTATTTTAGTTTTTTCAAATTTTCTTTTGCAAGTATACACTGTTTTAGTGATTGTATTTTACATACATGTAACTTTACAATATCAATAGTTAGGGAAAATCTTTTTCATTTTTGAATAATGGCGGCGAAAATTTTAAATCAGAGATTATAATTTTCCATTCAAAATATTTGTGATTGAAACAGATTTCCATATCAAGCAATGAATTTCCAAATTCACATTTTTTAAAATTCATATGCCTTAATTGTAATTTCTGTTACTCATGTACATATGTTTTATTTTTCAAACATATTAGGTTGCAAACTTTCAAGTCTTGGTCACATGAGATGTTTCCTCCTCAAGATATCAGAATCAGGGAAAATGAATAAATGTACTGTTTGAATACAGAATGCTTACAGAACTATCCTGTAATATTTAGTTTGTTTTGTTGAAAAAAGTCGAAGTAACATGTTTTCATATAAAATGCATATGCTATTTTCCAAAACAGTCTGAACAAAATGTTGCTCTTTATGCATAATTATATTATTGTTATACTGACTCCACTTGAACAACACATCTCAAACTTTCAGTGGTAATTAAGTACTTGTGAAGATCATTAAGTAATTTAAACTGCCATTACTATAAAGTTGTCATTACATAGCTATAGAAAAGCAGGGAAATAATTGACACAAGTTTATCATTAATGTTGATTTTTGACCAAAAAAAAAAATATTTTCATCAAAAGCATGTATTTACTTTATAACTCTGTGCTGATATTCTGCAAAAAATCATTGAATTGAAAGTTTTCCATCTTAAACTTTTTTCACCCTTTTGTGTTTTTTATCAATCCTGTTTAAACAATACTAATTATATTGACATTGTGCATATAACACAAGTACATGCATTTATATACAATTAATTCATATTTTTCAGTATCCATCAGAGAGGTCACACCCAACAAGTCAAGAAGATGTTGTATCATGCGAAGTGAAGGATATATACATGTGTTCTAGATGGATGTTTAAATTACATTGTTTGAATAAAACACTCTGACTTCAAAATAATTATGAAATGTGCAAATTAACTATAAGTGTTTGAATTCTTGATGACTAAGTGCTTTTTTTGGATATGCATAATAAAAAACATTTAAATGCAAATTAAAAGGTCATTTAATTTTTATTATGGCAACCATCATTTCAGTAATCCCAAAATGTTCCAGAGTGAATTCCATAAGTATTTCCAGAATTATTTCAAGGCTAATGGGCATCTTACCCCATATCCTATTTTTAACTGCGGAACTTTTTCCACAGCGGCTCCGGGGAACATTTTCCAGAGTAACTCCGGAACATTTTTCCAGAGTAACTCCGGAACATTTTCCAGAGTAACTCCGGAACATTTTCCAGAGTCACTCTGGAACATTTTTCCGGAGTAGAATGTCATTTTAGCAGAACAATTTCCAAGAGTTGCTTTGAAGACTCCAGAACATTTTCATGGAAAACTCCGGAAAAGTTTTATAAAAAAGCTCTGGAAATTCATGAAGAAAGTACATGAAAATTCACGATTTTTTTTTCAGTTTTCTTTGAACAACTCCGGAAAACTAGTCCGAATTATCCAGAGTTGGCAATTTCCATGAAAATTCCGGAAGTTTTCATGGAAATTCATGGAAAATGTACGGACGGGTTGTCAGTAAGAAACTGTACCATTTTAACCTATTAATAATCATCAAGTTTCAACAAAACTGAAAAGACATGAGAAGTGCACCATCATGACCCCATTTCCACACTACAAATAAACTAACTATTTATTTCCTTGTCAGTAATAAACTTAACCATTAACCTCTTATGGGGCCGGTCTCAGAGGTAGTACCACCTATGAAGGTGGTATAATGGTGATGTCCTTGTCGTTTATCTGAACAATGCCATTTATATAGTGATGTCTTTCTATATGTTTTATCAGTGCTTGTCCACTAATAAGAGGTCGTTTGTTGCAACGACAGATGCATGTCACACCTGGATGATCTCGATACATATTCTTAATCCATGTTCTCCATGAACAATCTAATAAGTTTTTTGCTCCAAATTTGCCTTCAGCAGTTCTTTGCTGCTCTACAGCGCCCTTCTCCTTATTCCCCTCCTGGAGTTTATCCCAGAGCTTTTCACCATATTTTTTCAGTGGGCGAGGCGGCTGGGGGCCGGTCTCAAGAGGTAGACGACTACCCCTGTGGGGGAGGCCGTGGACTGGTCTCAGAAGTTGAAGGCCCTGAAGTCAAAAAATTCTCTATTAGTCCAACGTCCAACTAGAACTGTAAGCCACAGGCTAACTAATACCCCCAGCTCCCCAATTCGGTTGAAGTTAAAGAAAATCATTTGCAATGTAGACCTGTATAAGGCAATGGTAATAAATATATAATATCATATTATCAGCAAGTATTACTTTTCAACAAAGGGTTGTAAGACTCACACAACTACATGTCATACTGATCATGCATACCAAGTTTCATTGAAATTGGATTGGATTGGAATAGGAGTTGTCCGGACAAGTGTCAACCAATCAGAAGCCGGCGGTGCCGGCGGCCATTTTGAATGATGCATCACGGTCAATTAGTATACCGCCCCTAACTTCGTTACGGGGGGTATAATTACTTATTTATTATATTTACACTACCACTTCCATTTATGCATTTTTTTCAGACACATCTTTTACGGTCTTTTCCTGAACAGACAAAGTATCCCTTAGATTACACTGTTTATGTAAAGGGGCAATGGGAGTTCGAGGTTGAGACTTCGGAACTCCACTGCAACAAATCTCCTTATTTTCTTATTGTTGTCTTCGCAGAAGATATGGACGGTCATCAGGTCTTTCCTTTCGGTTCCCCATATCTGAAATTAAGGGATAAAAAGTATAAACTTGATGCACTGGATATTATCTCAATTACTTTGTACAATTATACCTCGTTCAAACTAGCCCCCAAATCGATTTGAAATTGATTAAACATAGGACCCCCTGTAGGTTAGCGACTTAATAATTAATAAATCATGTAAGGACGTTTTTGAAAATACCCGAAGATTCAAGGTTAACTCAAGCTCTATCAGACAGTATACTTTTTGTCTCGAAATTCAAAGTATAAATTGATGAAATCCGGCGTTCTTTGACCCCTCCTTTTGCTGTTAAAAAAGGAGACGTTTCCAGTCAGACACAGTGTCTACAAAATTTGTTGAGCAGACTGCCATACCAAAAGAATCGGTTGTTTGGATTATCCATAAATGCAGTAGAAGCTGCCATTTATTCTGTTGAGCTTAATACATTGGACCATATATAACCGATGATACATTGTGTATACTTGGTGTAAACGGCCTATACGCTTTCTACATTGGGTATACTTGGTGTACACAGCCTATACACTTTGTATGTTAGGCATGCGCCCTGTACAGGTCCGTATACTTCGTGCACAAAATTTGGTGTATACATTGGGCAATATATAACCGAAAGATACATTGTGTACACGAAGTATACGACTGTACAGCC